>NC_133412.1:34970000-35220000 GCF_049350105.2 Macaca mulatta | reverse complement strand
TCCTGTACAAGAATACAGGGTGTGTTAATTATTTAATTACTCAACTAATATTAATAACATTTAACATTATATAGTATAAAACATTATATGTAATGCAATATCTTATATAAGCATAATATATCTCTTATAACATATAATTATAAATATATTAATAAATATGTAAATAAATACAAATGTCATTAATAACCCTCTTATTCCTGAAGAATCCTCTCAAAAATAGCGAAGTAACCAGATGCGTTTAGCTGGCTCTTACTGTAGGTCAGAGCTAAATTCTGAGTTCTTGTGGGGTATTTTCATCTGATAATTTTCTGAACGGAGATAAAAACACAAAATGAAAACCCAGGAAGAGGACAAAGCTGAAAGGGTGCTGTGGAAGATGATATCAGGAAAAGCCAAAATCTGGGAAGGGAGATGATTAAATAGTCCTTATAATAAATATTAAGCAAACATCTAGCACTATGTGCAAAGCAGGGTTCCCGGTGCTGCAGATATGTGTTGGGGTACAGAGTTGCCAAGCTGAAGGGGAGCCTCTAAGACGGGTATCGGCTGAGGGTCAAAGGCAGGAGGAAAGCATGCAGCCACCACTGCCCCGTTTTGACAATTGAGCTGGAACTGTCCCAGGGAGACTGCTTCCAAGGCCTGTGCCACCAATGTGATGATGTGAAGGACTCTTGTGGATAAATGGTGAACATTTTTTAGAGTTCTGGCCAGAAGGACACTTCCTTTCCTCACCTCCACCCGCTCCCTGCCCATTTCTACCCTGTAACAGATTATGATCCTTTTCCTTTTGGACACAGTCTTAACTACAGTGACTTTCAACCAAGCGCTGGAGCAGGGACAGAGAAGGAAAAACACTACTGCTGAGAAGCAGGTGGATTAGAAAGGAGGCCACTTGCTTCTAAGGGATGAGCTGTCCCAGGGCAAGGGAGGATGTCAGTGAGCAAAGACTTGGGAATTTCTCAAGGTACGAAGTTAGGATCAGCCTAGGCTGGGGGCTAAGCTGAGGAGGATGGTTCAAGGAGCTGAGAAGGGAACATACTCACAACAGAATGGAAGACTGCTGCCCTGGAAACCAAGGGGCTCTGGGCGCATCCTATGTCTGCTTCTAACTAGCTGTATAATGTAGGAACAGTCATTTCTCCCTGGCCCCATCTTCCTTGGTGAAATGTAAAACTTTATTCTTTGGACTGGGCTCCTTCCTACTCTAAATTCTGAGATCCTTTTCAGACCCTAGCAAGAAAGGACAATGTCTGGGCTTAGGAAGGAGGAGAGACACACTGCAAAACTCTGGCTCAACAACAGATTTGGGTAACAGAGAGAGAGCTGATTTGGAAGCAAGAGAAATGGGTTCCAGCCCCACCATGGCCCTGTACTCAGTCTGAACTTGGGCAAATCAACTTCCCTCTTTGAGTCTCTGTTTACTTATCTGAAAAATTAGAATAGTGAGCTCCAAACATTTTGCAGCTATTTTCCACACTTATTTAAAGCAAGAGAATTTTTTTTTTTTTTTTTTTTTTACTAATTACCCATGTATGACAGAAAAAAATAGCACTTTCCTGGTTGAAGTGATGGGGAAGGTTCGGGAATCCTCTCCACCAATAGTGCTGCCTCAACCCAAAGACAACAGCCAAGGTACCTTCAAGCAGTTTGGAAACACAGACAGAACCTGAGTCTAGCCCTGTGACTTCGGTGAGTCGTTCCACTTTTCCTGGGTCTCCCTTCCTTCATCTAACACGGGGATAAGAATTCCTGTTCTAATGAGCGCCTGGTGACTAGAGTGAAAATGAGACAAGGTATGTGAAAGGGTTTTTCAAACTCTCCAGTGCTGTATAAATGTGCACAGTCAATTCAGGCCTGTTTTCAATCCCTTAATCATTTCTGCTGGTCTAGAAACCAAGTCCGCTCAAGAACAGCCCCAAAGTACATGGCTATGAAATGAAAAAGGTGAAAAATACAAGCAATACATATCATTTCTTTGTCCATTCTGCTCCTGCCCAAAGCATGGTATAAGGCAGATAGCCCCAGAAACCAGAGGCAGCACCCATCAGATTGGTACATGAGGCCTAGAGCAGCCATGGTTAGGGCTACACAAACACAGAAAATGGGGCTCTCTTGCCCACACACTTACCCACGCAGGGGTCAATGAATAGTTCAGATAAAAGAGACCCTGCTGCAGGAGGAAAAGGCTTATCTGGGCTGGGGCAAGGGAGTAAACCTTCCAAAAAGAGGTCAGGTAGCTGGCCGGGTGCGGTGGCTCATGCCTGTAATCCCAGCACTTTGGGAGGCCGAGGCAGGTGGATCACTTGAGGTCGGGAGCTCAAGCCCCATCTCTACAAAAGTTAGATGGGTGTGGTGGTGGGCACCTGTAATTCCAGCTACTTGGGAGGCTGAGGCAGGAAAATCATTTGAACCCAGGAGGCGGAGGTTGCAGTGAGTTGAAATTGCACCACTGGACTCCAGTCTGGGTGACAAGAGTGAAATTCTGTCTCAAAAAAAAAAGATAAAAAATAAAAAAATAAAAAGTAAGGTAGCTGTGTCTCGCTTTAAAATATTTCCAAGTTCCTTTGATGAGCACTTCTGTTTGGCATTCCTGTGTCCCCTGACTCGTATACCCCAGTTGGTTACCCAGATGACTACTAGCAGCTCTGCACTGGAAACAGTTTCCAGAAGAACAGATGAGATTCCCTAGGGTCTGCCTCCTTGCCTTCCTACCCGGACCCCCTCATTTGCCTTCTTGGTCTTTACCCACTGTGTTCCTTGTGCTGCCCCTCACTCATCATATGTATTGGTTATGACTGAGCTCAAGCTTGTAGGACTCTCAGAATGGGAGGAGGTGGGTTTGGCTTAGCCTGCTCTTTGCTGCCCTCACTCTTTTACTCCCTTTGCTTCAAACAGGCTCCTGCTGGCTTTAATTAAGCCTGTGGAGCCTCCCCCAGGGCGGGCCCTCATGAAATGAGGTGACCCAACTCACCAGGGCTGCTCCCCAGAGGCCCCTCAGCTCCAGGCTTATCACAACAATTTCTGCTTCACATTTTCCACAGAACATTGTAACCTGAACAGGAAAACATTGTTTGCAAGTGCAGGAGCCAGCCAGGGCACTGGGTCTCAAACCAGAAGGCTCCAGATGCTCTTGTGGCCCACAGGGCTCAGCTGTTGGAGAGATTGCCAGTGAGGAACTTAGCTTTTCAATACCAAGGAAAATGGTTCCTGGGCAGAGTCATAAAAAGCTAAGTCCCACAGTCAGCAGAGCTTTGCAACTGGGCCACTACTTTTTCACAGCTCTTTAAGAATGAATCCATGAAGTCCAGGTATATGGCAGTCCCAATCACCTACTCAGTGAAGCCTCTACTTTCAAATCAGGAATTTAAGACCCTCAACAGTTTTCTTCCCTCTGCTGTTCCAGAGTTTTAACCTAAAACTCTTGTGGAGATTCTCAGGTTCTGCAAAAGGAAGCAACTGGGGGGTGCAGTTTAGTGGTTGTATCAATCAGAACAGGATATATTATGCTGTAGTAACAAATAGCCCCACAGTCTAAGTGGCTTAACATGCAAGAGTTTATGTTCCAAACGTGCTCTTTTTCCCATATAGGTTGGTGGGGCCACTGTTTTATATAGATATTCAGGAACTCAGGCTGACAGAAGCTCTACTCTTTTGTGATAGGATCATATGGAATATACACAGTCTCTTTAGCCATCATAACGGGGAAAGACTGGGGGATTGGCAATGTGAATGCCACTGCCTCTGCCATGGTACTTAAGAAAACAAACACTGGAGTCAGAACAATTTCACCACTCAATAATTGTGGACCTTGGTCCACTTAACCTCTCTGATTTTTTTTTTCCATTTTAAAAATAAGGTATAATATACATACCTTAACCCTCTTTAGTGCACAGTTTTGTGAGTTTTGACAAATACATACAGTTGTATAACTACCATTACAATTCAGATATAAAGATTCTATATCCTCAATGATTTTTCATGCCCTATGGTAATGGACTTCTCCCGACTCCTCAGCTCCTGGCAACCACTCATTTGTTTCCTGTTCTTAAACCACTGATTTCCATAAATGGAATCATATAATATATATCATTTAAGTCTGGCTCAGCATAATACACCTGAGATCCACCCGTTTTGTTGTATTAGTAATATATTCCTTTGACTGGCTCAGGAAGTGGTGTTCCTTTGCATGGATGTACCACAATTTGCCTACTCATTCATCACTTGAAGGAAATTAGGTTTCAGTTTTGGGCAATTAACTATAAAGCTGTTATAAACATTTGTGTACAGGCTATTGTCTGTATCATTTCACTTGGGTAAATATCCATGAGAAATATTTCTGGGTAGCCTAAGTATACATTTAACATTTTAAGAAACTGCCAAACTGTCTTCCAAAGTGGCTGAACCATTTTACATTTCTATGAGAAACGTATGAGAATTTCAGTTACTTGGCATCTTTGCCAGAAGTAGTTTTTGTCATTGCTGTTAGCCTCTCTAATAGTGGGTAAGTGTATCACATCATGGTTTTAACTTCCATTTCCCAAATGATTTATGATGTTAAGCATCTTTTTATGTACTTATTGCCACCTGTATGTCTGGTAGGTAAAATATCTGTCAACTCTTTCCCCCAACTTTTAAATTATTTTTTACTTATTAACTTTTGTGAGTTCTTTGTGTGGATTTAAGTCCTTTAATCAGACATATGACTTGCAAACATTTTCTAACAATTCATGACTTGACACAATCTTCTGACAGTGTCTTTCAAAAAGCAAAAGTTTTTGATTTTGATTAAGTCCAATCTATCATTTTTTCTTAGCTGGATCATGTTTCTCAGTGTTTTATCTAGAAAATTCAAGTTAGCAAAGATTTTCTCTGAATTTTTCTTATAAAAGTTTTATAGTTTTAGCTGTTACATTGTCCATTATCAATTGTGAGTTAATTTTTATGTCACAATATATGGATCTAGTTTCATTTTTTTCATATGGTTATCAGTTTGTACAGTACCATTTATTTGAAATATTAAATTGCCTTTTCCCCTTTAAATTGCCTTTGCACCCTTATAAAACCAATTTATGTAAATATATGGGTCTATTTTGTTTTACTGGTCTGTTCTTCCATCAAAATCATACTATCTTGATTATTATAGCTTTATGAAATGTCTTGAAATCAGTTTAAAATGAACATTCAACTTTATTTCTCTTTAAAAAAAATTGTTTTGGCAATCCTTGTTCATTTGCCTTTCCATAAAAAACTATTGAATAAACTTATTTCCACACACACAAAAAATTACTGATATAGATTTTGATGCAAATTACATTAGCGTATAGGTCTATCTGGAGTAAATGAACATCTTAACAATAGCGAGTTTTCTAATCCCTGAACGTGGTATCTCTCTCCATTTATTTGGGCAGTCTTTGATTTCTTTTGTCAGCATTTTGTAGTTTTTTGTGTATTTTGTAGCTTTTTGCATGCTTGCACATACAGATATTACACATATTTTGTAAGATTTACATTTTTTTTATTATTGTACTTCAAGTTCTAGGGTACATGTGTACAACGTGCAGGTTTGTTACATATGTATACATGTGCCATGTTGGTGTGCTGCACCCATTAACTCGTCATTTACATTAGGTATCCAGAACCTACAAAGAACTCAACCAAATTTACAAGAAAAAAACTACATATATATATTTTACATATTTTAGTGATATTACAAACTCACTTATTAGTCTCCTGGTTTTTAAAAGTGTCTGTAGCATCTTCTAAACAAATTATCGTATTTTCTGAAAATAGTTTTCTATCTGTTTAACTTCTTATATTATTGCACCTTCAGTAGAATCTGAATATGAGTGTTCAAAGCAGACATACCTACTTAATTTTTAACAAGCATTCAGTCTTTCACCCTTAAAGTCAGATGGTAGCTATTGGTTTTTCCATAGATGGCTTTTATTAGGAGGAGAAAAGTACTTTCTATTCCTAGTTTATTGCTAGTTCTTATAATAAATTATGTATTTGTCAATTTTCTGTGTCTATGGAGATGATTATATAGTCTTTATTTTTCACCCTGTTAATAATTACATTGATTTTTTGGATTACCTTGCATTCCTGAAATAAACCTCAGTTTTAAAATATTAAGGTTTTTACATCCATGTTAATGACAGTATTGGTCTGTAGTTTTGTAACGTCTTTTTTTTAGTTTTCATATCAGCATAATCTTGGTCTCATAGATTGAATTAGAAAACGCTCCCTCCTCTTCAATTTTCTCAAAAAAAATTTATATAGAATTTGTACTAGTTTTTTCATGTTTAGTGGAATTCCACAGTAAATCCATCTGGGCTTTGAGGTGTTTTTGTGGTAGGAAGGTTTAGAACTACAAATTCCATTTCTTTTACATATGTAGATTTTCAAGTTTTCTATTTCTTCTTGAGTAAGCTTTGGTTATAGTGTTCTTCAAGGAATTTGTCCATTTTATCAAAGCTGTCAAATATATTGGTATAATTTTGTTCAAAAAATTTTATTATTGTTTAATGTCATTGAACCTTGACACTATCATGCCATATTTATTCCTGGCAATCTTAATTTGTGTTAACATTATTTTCTTTTAATTAGTCTGGGTAAAGGTTTGTTACTTTTATTGATCTTCTCAAAGAACCAACTTCCGTTTCATTGGTTTCCTCCATTTTTTTTCTCTTTTCTATTTCATTGATTTCTACTCTTATCTTTATTATTGTTTGCTCTTTTCTTCCCTGGTTTTCTACTATAGAAGCTGAGGTCATTTATTTGAGGTATTTTTTTTCTAATATATGAATAATAGCTTATAATATTAGCATACAAATATCCCTCTAAGCACTGATTTAGCTACATCCCGTGAATTTTGATATGCTGTGTTTTCATTTTCATACAGTTGAAATGCTAATTTCTCTTTTAATTTCTTCTTTCATCTATGGACCCATGCATTATTCAGAAGCGTGTTATTTATAGTTTCCAAATATTTAGGGATTTTTTTCAGCTATTTGTTATTTCTGATTAATTTCATTGGAATCAGAGAACAAACTCTGTAGAACTGTACTCCTTTAAAATTTATTGAAATTTGTTTAATGGCCCAGATTGCAGTCTGTCTTGGTAAACGTTCCACATGCACTTAAGAATAATGTATTTTCTGCTGTTGTTGGGCTGTTGTAGTGACATGTGAGGCATGTGAGGCAGAAAATGTACAAATGAGCCTAAGCCTGGCAAAGTATTAAGTAATGAAATAATGAAAGAATTTTCCAAACTATAATAAATTATGAATGTCAAAGTCTCTGTTGTAATTCAGGAAAATGACCAGGAATTTTGTTTTTGTTTTCTTAAGAAAGGCATAAAGGACTTGGAATTGTAGCTATGATAGACTGAGCATTCCTAGATATTATCTCCTTTAATCCACATAAGACTTTCAAGGATACGAACTTCTCTCCTCATTTTATTGATGAGGATATTCAGACTTGTAGAACTTAAATAATTTTTTCAAGTTTACAGAAGTTCCAAGTTAGTGCTCCTAACTACAGTGCTATAGTACTTGGGATACAGGGAGAGTACAGAATTTTGAGTCAGAAGTGTGTTCTTGGGAAAGTCACCTCACCTCTCTCTGATCTGTACAATGAGAAAGATGCCCTTTCCTAACAGGACTGCAGTGGGGCTCAAATAAGATGAGTTATAATAAAATAATTTGAAAGCTGTAAAGCTAATTATATAGTCATTGTCAACACTATCCTAACAACAATCTCAGAGAAGGACGTATGATGAAGGAAGTTGGGCTGGATGTAAACAGACAAAAATATTGATTCTCAACTCTGCAAAGTTGAAGGCTAGGGAAAAAAATCTCTAAAATCATGAAATGTGTGAATCCAAAATTCTAAAATTAAGAGTATCTTTAGTTTTCATTTTTTTCTTTTTTTTTTTTTCTTTTTTTTTTTTTTTTTTGAGATGGAGTCTCGCTCTGTCGCCCAGGTTGGAGAAGAGTATCTTTTGAAGCTTGAAAGAGACAAATTAGTGCAAGTAAAATAAACTAGTACTTTACTAGTAGATGATAAAAATGTATGTAATATATTACTCCAGAGGTATAGAGTACTTGCTGAAAACGAAGTGGGTTCAAAAATAAGTTTAATTTACATGTAATACTTAATTATTAGGAGATGTTATGATTCTTTGATACAAACTCTTAAACGATTTCAAGATGAGAATCAAGGAAATGACCGCCCACCCCGCTGCCTCCAAAAAAAACCTCTTAGTACCTTTGCTAGAAAGGGGAATCTGGGCAGGATGGGCAGGGCCTACTCTGGAAGGACTGGATTAGGCCTGAGTCAACCCAACAATGCAGAGTAGATCCAAGAAAATCATATTTGCAAAGGCTGTATTCACTGTTAGCATCTGTCATAGGACCCCCATGACAACATTAATGATAGAAATTTGAATTTTAATTATCATCACAAGAGAAGAGTAAGAGGTAAGACCACCATACTCCCCACACTAAGTGGGATCTGGGTAGAACCCCCAATTTCCCAAAGAATAATCTGTGGGTAAATTGTTGGTCTCATATTACACTCCTCTTTCGTCACCCACTTATGAGGCCACACTGGAGACTTTCTCATCTCCCAGTGTGAACTGCTCCACCTCTAAATTCTCAAATTGTGTCTCAGTGTCTGAACACAACATGCTCACTTTGGACCATCAATCCTTCACCTTCTTCATGACATCAGCTTCTTGACTCCTCCATTTCTCCCTGTCTATCAGTCTCCTCCTGGCTCTATTGCTTCCTCTCTCAGTCTAGATTCTTCTTACCAGCAACTTCAACTTTTTTTTTTTTTTTTTAAACCACCTCCTTAATTACTCCTTCCTGAAAACTTCCAACTTTGGGTTACCCCAGCCAGCCTGAACCTGGGTTTCTGAGTGATGCTAGAAAATATTCCATTACCTTGGATTGAAATCACTCTTCACTGGCTGCCTCTAAGTAGCACCAGCCCTCCCTTCTGCTCAGCAAACCTCCTCATCTCCTAGGTAATGCTCTCTCCCACTCCCACAGTAGCCAGTGAAAATCTTCACTGCTCTCCTCCAACCCCCTGCCAACCCTTACTCCTCTTGCTTGGTGGATGACTTTGACCCTACTCTCAGGTAGGTTTCCTTGACTCCCAACTACAAGCTGTCTGCATCCAACACCACCTTTACCTCTTCCTTGTTGATCTCAAAGGAGACAATGTCCCTCTGACATCCAAGGCTAATCCCTCTGCCTGAGTCCCATAGCACAAACCCTCCTATTTTCTCCAGGTACTTGCTCCACTAATTAGTCCATCTTTTTTCTTTCCCCCCTATTTTTATTCAACCTCACCCCCTTCACTGTCTCCATCCTCTTACTCCATAAACAACTTTCTATCTTAAAATTAAACAAGTAGCCTCTCTTCATTCCCAGACATCTTTTAAATAGTGTGGAAATTCACGTCCCTTCACAGCAAATATTTTTGTTCTTGTTCCCCATATTCACTGTTTCTGCTTTTTTTTTTTTTTTTTTTTTTTTGAGATGGAGTCTCGCTCTGTCCCCCAGGCTGGAGTGCAGTGGCACGATCTCGGCTCACTGCAAGCTGCACCTCCAGAGTTCACGCCATTCTCCTGCCTCAGCCTCCCGAGTAGCTGGGACTACAGGCGCCCGCCACCACGCCTGGCTAATTTTTTTGTATTTTTAGTAGAGACAGGGTTTCACCATGTTAGCCAGGATGGTCTCGATCTCCTAACCTCGTGATCCACCTGTCTTGGCCTCCCAGAGTGCTGGGATTACAGGCGTGAGCCACCACGCCCGGCCTGTTTCTGCATTTTAACCTTCTTTTCACTTCTCAGTACTTTGATGACATAGAAAGATGATTGCTCGGGGAGTCACAAAGATCTGGTCTCTTGTGTCATTAAGGCTAGTCCACAGTTGTGGGACCTTGAGAAGTCATCTCAAGACCTGGTCTTCCACTTTCTCATCCATGAAATCAAGCATTTGCTTTATACTAGGCATTGATCAAAGGGCTTTGACACATATCAATTAATTTAATTCTCCCAACAATTCTATGTGGAAGGTCCTTTTTATTCCCATCTTACTCTGAGGCACAAAGAGGTTGAAAAACTTGTCCAAGGTCACACAGCTAGTAAGTACAGAAACATATTTTAAATCCATGAACCTAGCTCCTCCAACATCCATGCAATTTGTGTGTGTGGTGGGGGCAGGGGGTGGTGGTGGGGCATGGTCTTTCTCTGTCACCCAGGCTGAATTGGGGGGTGCTATCATGGCTCACTGCAGCCTCAACCTCCCAGGTTCAAGTGATCCTCCCACCTCAGCCTCCTGAGTAGTTGGTACTACAGGTGCACACCACCACGCCCAGCTAATTTCTTGTAGTTTCTGTAGAGACTGGGTTTCGTTACGTTTCCCAGACTCGAATTTACAGGCTCAAGTGACCCTCCTGCTTTGGCCTCCCAGGGTACTGGGATTACAGGTGTGAGCCACCACACCCGGCCTATTCATGCTCTTCACGTCTCTCCTCGATGACCACTGTCCACTTCCTTTTCTGCTCTCCACAATTCCAGAATGAATCCCAGGAAGTACCACCTCAGCTGGTGTTCAAGTTCCCTGCTGCTTCACTGCAAAGCAGTGGACTTACCTACTCTTCTCTTGAAGTTTCTTACTCCAGGCAAGAAGCTCCTGGAAGGTATTATCACTCTTGAAGCTCTGCTCTCTCTCAGTGAAACTGAGATACACACTCTCATCTGTGAGAATCCAGGAGGTCAGGGACAGTACTGCAGTGAGGAGAAACTGAGCTAAGTCATCAACAAGCAGGGAGACCTATGCAGCCAGGCTCAGTGACTTAGACCAACTATTTAATCCCCCAGTCCCCAAGTAATGAAGATAACCTGCTTGCCCTGCCTGTCTCTCCAGGAGAGAGTAGACAGAAGGAAGAGCACAGGGAAGCAACAGAAACCAGTATTTTTTTTAAATGAAGTTATCTCTTCTTTCTTGATCCTGAATGGAAAACATTTTGGAAATGGACCACCAACAGGGTTTTTGTAAAATTTGTGCCTAGAATATTTCAAAACAAAGTTGCAGTCTTCACGCATCATGCTGCCTGAAGGCAGAGGGATCAACCAGACGACCTCTTGGGGTCCTTTGCAGTATGCCGCCCCTCCGAACTCAAGGAGAGAGGGCTGGGGAACAAGACACGGTGTGAAGGAAATCTTGTTCACACCTGTCCGGTTTGGGGACAGTCTGCTAAAAGGTGGGACCACATTGCAGAAGTTGGGAAATGGCTTGAAGTTTTCTTCTTTTCCATCCATTTTGTATCCTGGCTCCATGTGATGGGGGAGCAGGAGCTCAGATTTCACAAACAGGGTCTGGGGAGGCAGGAAGCTCACTGGCTATGTGCGCCATTTTCTTCCCTTGCTTGCCCACATCTTACAAATCTCTTTCATCCTTTTCCTTTCTGATTTCTTACCCCCTTGCCTCTGGCACTGTAAAATCTTGGCAGGCCCTGAAGCCAAGTTTATTTGGGTTGAATAAACAGTTAGATGAGGTTTTATTTTCTTGTTTCTGCCCTGAATTGGAGGAAGGGGAGCTACAATGCAAAGCTGGGCGCTTGGGAAGCCGTTACATAATTCTGCTATTCCTCCAGGGAGAGTTCTTATTAATAACCCTTATTTATAATAAATCAGCAAGAAGTTGAGGAAAATCAGAAGGTCACTTCATACAAGAAAGGTGAGTTGCCAGGCGCAGTGGCTCACACCTGTAATCCCAACACTTTGGGAGGCCAAGGTGGGAGGATCGTTTGAGTTCAGGAGTTAAAAACCAGCCTGGGTAGCATGGGAGACTCCATCTCTACAAAAAATCTAAAAAAATTAGCCAGGCATGGTGGTGCCTGCCTGTAGTACTAGCTCTTTGGGAAACTGAGGTGGGAGAACCACCTGGAGAATCACCAGGAGGCTGAGGATGCAGAAAGCCATGATTCAGCCATAGCACTCCAACCTGGGTAAAGGGCAAGCCCCTGTGTCAAAAAAAAAAAAAAAAAAAAAGAAAAAGAAAGTTGAGCAAATTGAATGAAATGAACCCAACTTCCAATTTTGAAGCTGAACACTTCCCTCCTTTTGCCCAGCCAGTTCTTTGGAGCAGCCACCCTAGACTACTTCTTTTGTCCCTTTTTCTGAACAGAAAAGCTGCCTTTGAAATGGATCACTTTGACCTGCTTGATCATTGCAGCTACAAAATAACACTCATATTTCTTTTAAAATGCCCACCAAAGAAGTGACTTGGGTGGTGTCTCTGGGGACGTACTTGCTTATTACTCATATTTGGTTTAAAAATCATCATTTAAATAATTTTACAATTAACGGTATTTATTAATCAAAGACTCAAAGGGTTAAGGATATATCCAGGGATGATCCCACGTACTGGTTTCCAGCTGTGCCTTGGGATGCCAGAGACTATTTTGAGTATATAGATCCTAGGTGGTTTTGCTTCTCTTTGAACATTTGTGATGATGGAATAAAAAGTAAAGAAGTTGGATGTGTGTGTGTGTGTATGTGTGTGTGTGTATGTGTGTGCAGAGATGGATGGATGTACCGGGTAACTCCACTGAACAGGTGACTTAGCCCCTACTCGGAGAAAAAGTTCCAAAAACACAGCAGGATCACAGGTGAGATATCATACAAAATACTAGAGAAGACAAAATAATCTGCATGCCTCTCTCCATCCCCATCCCTTCACTCTCTTGAGCTTCTTCATCTCATGATTGGGAAATCATCCAATAAACAGATTAAATAACCAATACATAGATTTTTTTGGAAAGGAAAATCCTCTCCACAATTCTTGCTAGAGTCTAACAACCCACACTACCTGAAGAATTTTCAGTAGAACTGATCTGCTCTAAAGTTCACTAGTCCCAATTCTGTTTTCAAGGTAAAGGCTGAGTATCTGTTTCCCAAATATTTATGTTACATCAGATAATGGACTATAGACCCAAGCCTAAGAACCAAAGTGAAGAGTTTTGAGTCATTAAAAAGTATAATCCCGGCCGGGCGCGGTGGCTCACGCCTGTAATCCCAGCACTTTGGGAGGCCGGGGTGGGTGGATCATGAGGTCAGGAGATCAAGACCATCCTGGCTAACATGGTGAACCCCCATCTCTACTAAAAATACAAAAAAGTAGCCGGATGTGGTGGTGGGTGTCTGTAGTCCCAGTTACTCAGGAGTCTGAGTCAGCAGAATGATGTGAACCTGGAAGGGGGAACTTGCAGTGAGCCAAGATGGCACCACTGCACTCCAGCCTGGGCTATAGAGCGAGACTCCGTCACACACACACACGAAAAAGTATAATCCCAGTTAGGAAGCTTCCCTTTAAGAGTGAGGGTGGCCTAGTTAAAGCCTTCTTAACCAGTGAGGGAGGAAGTAGAAAGGCCAAGTTCAGAGTTCTAGTTTGAGTTCTTCTACAAGCTAACACACCGAAAAGTCCCTGGGGCCTCAATGAATTTCCTTGACAGCAAAGACAGAGGAGGCTTGGACCTGAGAGTCTCTAAGGTCTCCTCCTCTTCTAACATTCTACAGTTCCAGAAAATCTTCAAGGCCTAGAGATCTCGTTATTTTTGGGTGGAAAAAACAATGACAGCAATTGATTGCTATTGTATTGGTTCAATCTCCACAGCTTTTTGAGAGCCTTTAAAAAGTTCTGTCATCTACTTGGCTAAGGAAAGAGACAAATGGCATCCCCTGACCCTCTGCTCCAATTTAGTCCCATCTGTCCCAAGAGTCTTCTACAGAGACCTCTATTAACGTCTCCTTGATTTGTCCAATAATAATGATGGTAATGATAATGATAATGTAATTATCCCAGTTTATTGATGTCAAGTGCATGTTGATTACAAATGGAACAGGAAGTATTTACTTGCCTCCCTCTTCTCCAAGCTTGTTGTGAAATCAGAGCCCAGCTTTGGCGCAAGCATGAAGCCTGCACCTTTCATAATTGTGATGGGATCCAGATGTGGCTCTGTCCCATGAAGGCAAGTGATGAAAGCAGTAAATGGGTCCCATGCACATATGCTCTGCCCAGGTGGGGTCCACTCCCATCTCCCTCTCTGTGAGACAATCCTGTTCTGCATTTCCTCCAATTAACTCTGATGATGTAAAAGGTTAAAATACATCCCCCATGGCAGCTTGCACATAGTAGGTGCTTGGTTTATATTCATTCATTTATATTCCAGTGAGGGCAGAGCATCCCACTGAAGGCAATCTGAAGGCAGCTGAATATGTGGTGCTCTTGGGGTGATGCTGGGTGACACAGAAATGTATTGATGTAAGAATGAGCCATTATCGGGAAGCAGAGGCCAACACCACAGTGAAGGAGGGGTCTTTCGGAAGAACCGTTGCAGAGTGAGGAGGACTGACCTGCAGGATTCCATGGTGAAAAGAACATGAACCTGTCCAATTTGGAGAGTCAAAGAATACCTCGTCCTGGAAGCCAGGAGGTCAGAGCGTAGGAAGGGAAAGGTGTCCTTGTTACAGTGCTCAAAGGCGTTTCTTGGCATCCACAGTCCTGCAGTTCTTACTCTCCCGTTACATCCGTTTGTGGGTATGGTGGGATGGGCTTTCTGTTTCTCTCTTTTATTTTCCTCACCACTCACTGTCCGTTTCTCTTTACCCCACCCAACCCTCCAAAATTACAAAGTGTATTTACACAATGCTAAGCTCATTGTTTAAAAAAAAATTTTGTTTCCTCACCTGAATAGAATAAGAAAAAGTTGTGTTTTTGTGAGGTTTATGGACAGGCAGGTCTTCATTAAATTTTTCTGAGCACACATCCTTAATGACAATGGATAAGTGAGTATTCTTAACACAGTGTAGGAACAAGCACTCTTAGAGAGTAATTAACAAAAACATTACTTTTTTAAACGTAAAAAAGTAAGACATTTAAACAGTGTCTTTACTTATCAATCACAGGGGACTAATTGTTATATAATTTAAAAGTGGCATAGTTTGAAAAGTACACTCTATCGGGATCTGAATATTTTTTGTGATTTTCATTTTTTCCTCAAGTGGCCTATTTTTACATTGTATATGTAAATTGCATATGATTTTCATTTTTTATTTTTTATTTTTATTTTTATTTATTTATTTTTTTTGAGACGGAGTCTCGCTCTGTCGCCGGGGCTGGAGCGCAGTGGCCGGATCTCAGCTCACTGCAAGCTCCGCCTCCCGGGTTTACGCCATTCTCCTGCCTCAGCCTCCTGTGTAGCTAGGACTACAGGCGCCCGCCACCTCGCCCGGCTAGTTTTTTGTATTTTTTTAGTAGAGACTGGGTTTCACCGTGTTCGCCAGGATGGTCTCGATCTCCTGACCTCGTGATCCGCCCGTCTCGGCCTCCCAAAGTGCTGGGATTACAGGCTTGAGCCACCGCGCCCGGCCTTTTCATTTTTTAATACAAAACTATGGGTTTTTTGTTTGTTTTAGAGACAGAGACTTGCTCTGTCACCCAGACTGGACTACAGTGGCGCAATCAGAGCCTACTGTAACCTCGAGCTCCTGGACTCAAGTGATTTTCCTGCCTTAGCCTCCTGAGTAGCTAGAATTACAGGTGCACACCACCAACCTGGTTAACTTTATTTTTATTTTTGTAGAGACAGGGTCTCAATATGCTTCTTAGGCTGGTCCTGAATTCCTGGCCTCAGGCAATCTTCCCATCTTAGTCTCCCAAAGCACTGGGATTACAAACATGAGCCACCATGCCAAGGTTTTAATGTAAAACTCTGTGTTTTGAAGGTTAATTGCAATGTGTAGGTTACCAGCAGGAAATGAAATGATTCATATACAGTAACTGAATCTCCTGAACAATTGTAGCTGATTTGGTGAAGAGCCAATTTAAAAAATTTTTAAGCTTTCAAATTAAAACAAAACAAAACTTTTTTTTTTTTTTTTTTTGAAATGAATCCAGGAGCTGGTTTTTTGAAAAGATCAACAAAATAGACCACTAGTCAGACTAATCAAGACAAGAGAGAAGAATCAAATAGATGCAATAAAAAATGATACAGGGTATATCACCACCAATCCCACAGAAATAGAAACTACCATCAGAGAATACTATAAACACCTCTATGCAAATAAACTAGAAAATCTAGAAGAAATAGATAAATGCCTGGACACATATACCCTCCCAAGACTGAACCAGGAAGAAACTGAATCCCTGAATAGACCAATAACAGGCTCTGAAATTGAGGCACCAATTAATAGCTTACCAACCAAAAAAAGTCCAGGACCAGACGGATTCACAGCCAAATTCTACCAAAGGTACAAAGAGGAGCTGGTAGCATTCCTTCTGAAACTATTCCGAACAACAGAAAAAGAGGGAATACTAACTCATTTTATGAGGCCAGCATAATCCTCATACCAAAACCTGGCAGAGACACAAGAAAAAAAAAATTTAGGCCAATATCCCTGATGAACATTGATACGAAAATCCTCAATAAAATACTGGCAAACCGAATCCAGCAGCACATCAAAAGTCTTATCCCTCACGATCAAGTTGGATTCATCCCTGGGATGCAAGGCTGGTTCAACATACACAAATCAATAAACGTAATCCATCACATAAACAGAACTAATGATGAAATTCACATTATTATCTCAATAGATGCAGAAAAGGCCTTCAACAAAATTCAACAGCCCTTCATGATTAAAAACTCTCAATAAACTAGGTATTGATGGAATGTATCTCAAAAGAGTAAGAGCTATTTATGACAAACCCACAGCCAATATCATACTGAATGGGCAAAAACTGGAAGCATTCCCTTTGAAAACTGGCACAACACAAGGATGCTCTCTCTTACCACTCCTATTCAATGTAGTATTGGAAGTTCTGTTCAGGGCAATCAGACAAGAGAAAGAAATAAAGGGTATTCAAATAGGAAAAGAGGAAGTCAAATTGTCTGTTTGCAGAGGACACGATTGTATACTTAGAAAACCCCATCATCTCATCCCAAAATCTCCTTAAGCTGATAAGCAACTTCAGCAAAATCTCAGAATACAAAATCAATACACAAAAATCACAAGCATTCCTGTACACCTATAGTAGACAAACAAAGAGCCAAGTCATGAGTGAACTCCCATTCACAATTGCTACAAAGAGAATAAAATACCTAGGAATCCAACTTATAAGGAATGTGAAGGACCTCTTTGAGAAGAATTATAAACCACTGCTCAAGGAAATAAGGGAGGACACAAACAAATGGAAAGACATTCCATGTGCATGGATAGGAAGAATAAATATTGTGAAAATGGCCATACTGCCCAAAGTAATTTATAGATTCAATGCTATCCCCATCAAGTTACAATTGACTTTCTTCACAGAATTAGAAAAAACTACTTTAAATTTTATATGGAACCAAAAAAGAGTCCACATAGCCAAGACAATTCTAAGCAAAAAGAACAAAGCTGGAGGAATCATGCTACGTGACTTCAAACTATACTATAAGACTACAGTAACAAAAACGGCATGGTACTGGTACCAAAACAGATATATAGACCAATGGAACAGAACAGATGCCTCAGAAATAACACCACACATCTACAACCATCTGATCTTTGACAAACTTGACAAAAACAAGAAATGAGGAAAGGATTCCCTATTTAATAAATGGTGTTGGGAAACTGGCTAGCCATATGCAGAAAACTGAAACTGGATCCCTACCTTACACCTTATACAAAAATTAACTCAAGATGGATTAAAAACTTAAATGTAAGACCTAAAACGATAAAAACCCTAGAAGAAAACCTAGGCAATACCATTCAGGACATAGGCATGGGCAAAGACTTCATGACTAAAACACCAAAAGCAATGGCAACAAAAGCCAAAATTGACAAAGAACTCTAATCAAACTAACGAGATTCTGTGCAGCAAAAGAAACTATCCTCAGAGTGAACAGGCAGCCTACAGAATGTGAGAAAATTTTTGCAATCTATCCATTTGACAAAGGGCTAATATCCAGAATCTACTAAGAACTTAAACAAATTTATGAGAAAACAATAAACAACCCCATCAAAAAGTGGGCAAAGGATATGAACAGACACTTCTCAAAAGAAGACATTTATGCAGCCAACAGACACATGAAAAAATGCTGGTCATTAGAAAAATGCAAATCAAAACCACAATGAGATACCATCTCATGCCAGTTAGAATGGCGATCATTAAAAAGTCAGGAAACAACAGATGCTGGAGAGGATGTGGAGAAATAGGATTGCTTTTACACTGTTGGTGGGAGTGTAAATTAGTTCAACCATTGTGGAAGACAGTGTGGTGATTTCTCAAGGATCTAGAACCAGAAATACCATTAGACCAAGCAATCCCATTACTCGGTATATATCCAAAGGATTATAAATCATTCTACCATAGAGACTCACGTACACATTTATTGCAGCACTGTTCACAATAGCAAAGACTTGGAACCAACCCAAATGCCCATCAATGATAGACTGGATAAAGAAAATGTGGCACATATACACCATGGAATACCATCTAGCCATAAAAAAGCATGAGTTCATGTCCTTTGCAGGCACACGGATGAAGGTGGAAACCATCATTCTCAGCAAACTATCACAAGAACAGAAAACCAAATACCACATGTTCTCACTCACAGGTGGGAATTGGACAATGAGAACACATGGACACTGGGCAGGGAACATCACACACTGGGGCCTATCGGGGGGTGAGGAGCTAGGGGAGGGATAGCATTAGGAGAAACACCTAATGTAAATGATGGGTTGATGGGTGCAGCAAACCACCATGGCACATGCATACCTATGTAACAAACCTGCACATTCTGCGCATGTATCCCAGTACTTAAAGTATTAAAAAACCAAAAAACAAAAATAAACCTTTTTTCCCATTACACAAATACGTATGTTCATTGTACAAGATTTAGAAGATGCAGACAAATCAAAGAAAATAAAAACAAATCCATAACCTCATCCTTTATAAATTATTTTTTCAAAAATATTTAATAATTGGGTGACGCATTGGAGAATGAAAGAAGCGTTAAGGGATCAGCCTCCTGGACAACAGGCATAAGTGGGACTGTCCCAGGAAAACTGGCACATCTGTGTATCCTATTCATTGAATACATACTATGTCCCCAAATGGTTATTATTGTGGGGAAATCTTCAGTGAGCAAAAATATAAAAATTGCTATTCTCGTGGAGCTTATATTCTCGTCTTAACAATGACCACAATTAACATTGGGGCATGTATTGTTCTAGTCATATAAATGGACATATTTTTTCTTTCTTTAAGTAAAGACATTGTGTTTTCATCATTTTATGAGAACCTTTTAAATGTACTATCTGCCTTCCTGACTTTTTATATAGAGGGCTTTCAATGTCATTTTGCATTTTCTAAGGAGGTAAACTGGTATGTTAGAAAGGGGAGTAAACCAAGAGATGTTGCCCAGAATTCATGCCCATTCTTCTACGAACTGGCCATCAGATTTTGGCCTGATAAATCTTTCTCTGGCCTCAGCTTCTTCATCTGCAAGATTAGGTCAGGATGATCTCCAAAATACCTTAAAGTTTTAAATCTGTGACCGCATAGTTCTATGATTTCCTTCTAATTAATATATGTCAAATTTGGACAAGTGGGTAAAATCCTGCGATTTTTCTCAGAAAAATAAGACAGAAAATATTTCTGCAATAAGACATACTTTATACTCATGAACAGAATACTTGTATGATAGAAATGTTAATATTTTAAATATATTTATGTGATAAATATGTTAGGGAAGCTTTGTTTCCCAAAATGTCTGTTGAATGCCTGAATGAAAATGTATTTCTTAAGTTATCCAGTAAGGTAATTTTTTAGGTAGAATGATCAACAGTTTCAGATGATTGCAGCTCCTGAACTCTGAAGACAGACAGTTCTGTTCTCCAAAGTAAGCACAAGGTATCTTTCTGCCTCTGGGAGAATTGCAGAGCTCTTATATTGTCTTTGGTCATGGTGTTTTAATCTCAACACTAGTGAACATGTTCCTTTCTTCTGAGTCTTCACAGAGGAAACAAAATTCCACGTGCTTTTTGTCAATGTTTTTGGCCTATTACTCATATATTGCAAAAATGAAGAGACACTGGATTCCATGCAGTTCAGCAGGTTGTACCTCCATTAATAACATTACAAATATCTTGTAAATTCAATGAGCAAATGTATAGCCATTTATCAATAAGTTTTCCTTTACATTTAATAAAATATACTTTTACAATAAGACTATATTTTATAGTACTAAATTTAAACCTCTAAAGAACAATCAAAATAACCATATACATATATCTTAATCTTCCTAGAATTTACATTTCTGGTCAACAATGAAAATAAATGGTTTCCTGTATGACTGTTTTAACTACTCATTTTTAAAATGCTATAAATTTGCCTGGTGCTTAGCCTGTCATATAATGTTTATCAGGAGTTCATCGATAGTCTGCCATCAGGGTGTTTGAGGGCTGGAATTCTCTGCAGAGGCCTTGCAGGTAACCAGAGGAGGGAGGTGGAGATCCAGGGAATGTAGGTACCATGTAATAGGGGCAGCCTTACCTTGCAGAAATGAGGGCCTAGGGGCACCAGATCTTTTGAAAAGCCAGAGACATGGGTTATAACCATGCAGAAATTTTAAATGTCAACTAATTTTTAAAATACACTGTACAATCTACTCCCCACCCAGCCACCCCAAAAATCTGTGGTGCAGGATCTCCCAGTGGCTTCCAGGAGACAATCATTATCCTCAAGTGCCCAGCAAAGTGTGAAACCAGGCCAGTGGTCATCAACAGAAATGGAAAGCCGTAAAACTATTTAATAGCTGTGTGGGGAGATGTGATGGTTACTAAGTGTCAAGGTGATTTGATTGAAGGATGCAAAGTATTGTTCCTGGGTGTGTCTGTGAGGGTGTTGCCAAAGGAGATTAACATTTGAGTCTGGATTGGAAGAGGCAGACCCACCCTTAGTCTGGGTGGGCACCGCCTGATCAGCTGCCAGTGCAGCAAATAGAACAGGCAGAAGAATATGGAATTAGGAGACTTGCTAAATCTTCCGGCCTTCATCTTTCTCCCGTGCTGGATGCTTCCTGTTCTCGAACATCAGACTCCAAGTTCTTCAGCTTTTGGACTCCTGGACTTACACGAGTGGTTTTCCAGGGCTCTCCGGTCATCAGCCACAGACTGAAGGCTGCACTGTCGGCTTCCCTGCTTTTGAGGTTTTAGGACTTGGACTGGCTTCCTGGCTCCTCAGCTTGCAGATGGCCTATTGTGGGATTTCACCTTGAGATTGTGTGAGTCAATTCTCCCAATAAACTCCCCTTCATATACACATATATCCTATTAGTTCTGTCCATTTCGAGAACCCTGACTAGTACAGGAGGGTCAGGCTCATAGATGGTGCATGGAGAATTGAGAGAGGATCAGAGGAAGAAACATGTGTGTAGTTACCCTGGACTTGGGGCTTGAAGAGAAGGAGGACCCAAAACGGTGGTGAGAGAGGGCATTTGCTCTGTTTTCTGAGATGAATGATACTCAAACTCGAAGGTGGGTTACTGCAGAAGGGGCATCTCTCCTCTGGCAACAGCTTTATGCACGGCAGTGGTGTGGGGCAAAGGCAGAATTTGGCTTTTCAGTTAAAGGGGAGGAGGAGGGAGATGACTGATGAATGAGCCTCACTCTTGGAAGGAAAGGAGGTAGCCTGCAGCCTGTGAAACTGAGGGACTTCTCGCACCACCCTAGGGGGACTTCTAGAACCAGTTAAATACTTGGGATGGAGGTGGGGGGAGGTGGGGGGAGGTGCGGGGGCGGAGGTAGGGGTGCCAAGAAAGCAGGAAATAAATACCAAGAGAACTTTGTAATCATTTTGGAAGCTCTGTGATTTTTCCTTGCTTATTACTCCTGTTACCGCCCCTGTTCATGTTCTTGAAAACCCCATAAAGAGAAGCAAGCACGTATGCTTATTTTGAAAGCCAACAAAAGGAAGCCGAAAGCTATGAGGACTCTGGGTAACTCTTCCACTGGGCTTGGGAAGTGGCGTCAGTGAAAAGGGAGTGTGGAGATTCGAGAAATTTTGGAATGGGGAGGACTGAGTGAAGAGCCAAGCTGGGAGGGAGGGCAGAGCCCAGCCCTGAGCTGGCAGACGACAGGAATGGAGGCCCCCACAGGAGACCGCCACTCCCCTCTCATGGTTCCAGACAAAATAGAGGATGACCACGTAAGTTTCAATTTCAGACAAACAACAGCAATTTTTGGTATAAGTATGTTCCACGCACTCTTCGGGATATACTAAGAAATAATCTGTTTCTCTGAAATTCAAATATAACCAGGCATCCTATATTTTTATTTGCTAACTCTGGCACCCTTGTTCGCATTTTTTTGCTGGTCCTTCAACCTCATTGCACCACAGTGTGATCAGGGGCTGCATCAGTCCCATATAGGAGAGGAGGGTGGCCCAGAAAGCAGCCAGCTGTATTTGAAATGAACTCCTACCAGAGGTCTGCAGGCCCCAGGACAAAATCCTTATCTAGGCAAAGAAGTGCTATATGGGAGAAGAATGCTTCCAACCTTGGAGCCACTCTTTGACTCACTTCCTAGATTTGCAATCCTCAGCAAGTTGTATGGTACCATTGATACAGTTTTCTTTCTTTCTTTTTTTTTTTTTTTTTTTTGAGATGGAGTCTCGCTCTGTCACCCAGGTTAAGGTGCAGTGGCGCGATCTCGGCTCACTGCAAGCTCTGCCTCCCAGGTTCACGCCATTCTCCTGCCTCAGCCTCCCGAACAGCTGGGACTACAGGCACCCGCCACCACGCCCGACTGATTTTTTGTATTTTTAGTAGACACGGGGTTTCACTGTGTTAGCCAGGATGGTCTCGATCTCCTGACCTCATGATTCGCCCGCCTCGGCCTCCCAAAGTGCTGGTATTACAGGCGTGAGCCACCACGCTCGGCCTCCTATTTTCTCATCTGTAAAATGGAGAAAATGATACCTCCTACTTTGCAAATGTTAAATGGCATTCCAAGCACAGTGCCAAGATAAATTGCTTGATAACATGATAGGGATAGTTTCTACTATTCTGTTCATAGGGTATACTTCTTTTTAGGGCACAGTCCCTTGGGTAATGCTCGACAAATGAAAACCAGCCCCAGTGCTTTCCACTGGATATTCCAAGGAGTGTTTTGAACTAATCTTGTTCCCTTGAAGTTCCTGGAGTTTGTTAGCAGATGTAAGTAGTATGTAGTAAGTTCATACCTCTCAAAAAGCACTATAATTTAGGACCTGCTTGGTCATTTTCCTAAAACACAGCCAAGAAAGCACCTAACTCGTCACCCCACATAGACCAGGGAGAGACTCAAAATAACACTGAGTCTCATAGTTGTAACACCTCGAGCAAAGAAGTGCAGACATTCTTCTGGCTAAATCTGAATCTAAGCTGGGAGGGCATGTAGCCTGCTTCCTCCCTACATTCCTCTAATAAACTCAGATTCCCCAAGATTAAGTGTGTTGCCAAAGAATTTCAAGGCATATAAAGGTGAAGCTTGGCATTTGCAAAGGAGAAATTACTTTAAGCTTGTTTTACTAAAAAAAAAATGGTTTTGCTTAAATCTGTCCATCTTTATCTGGACCACTGTGTTACAAAAACACACAAATTATCAGAGTTTTAGCTACATTTCTTTGGCTCTGATTTTAGTGGGAACAAAGAGAAGTTCATCTGGAGATGGAGGGCAGTCAGCTACAAGCAGGGTGATGATGGGAGTCATCAAAGATGCTCAGACTTGTATTCTTGTGCTCCATCCACAGCATGCTAAAGAAACCCAAGCTGCTGCCAACTTTTCTTCCACTCTCCTATGTTAGGAAGGAATTGCCAGAGTGATCATCAAAAATGCAGAAAGAACAGAAGCCCAATAATACCGGTACTTTATTTCTCTCTAGAAGACCACGTCACAGCGTAGTAGTATTGCAGAAAGAGACGCCATGAGGCCTATTCTTGACTTTGTTCTGTGGGCCCTCAGGAAAACCCCAGTTTCTCAGAGTTCCTCATCCCTCATCTGTAAAATGAGACTCCAGTAATCTCCGTTGTGCCTACCGCAATGGTTGTGGTGAGAATCAAATGAGATAATGTATGCACAATGTTGATATGCCCCAGAACTCCACCCTCAATCCTGCTTTTTAAATCTGTAGTCTCTGTATATCAACTTGTCACCGTTATAAATGATGGGATGCTAAATGACTGATCAACTGTATTTCCCACAGTCTAATGGATGGTCCAGTATCTTATGGCCAGTAAATTAAAAACTGAACCCACCAGACCTGCCTCTCATGCTCATGATGCATCCAGACTGAGCAAGGGTCTTGAACAGTTCCCCCACACCAATAGTCCTGCACTTCACACACCATATTTCTCCAGGCTCTCAAGGAAGAACATGGACAATTGTTACCTTAAAGATATACAGAATCTTGGAAGGTGCAGGGGCAACATCCATCAGCTCCTGTAAGTGTGTAGACAGTGCGTCTCCACACACACCAGCCACAAGGGGCTCAATTTTTTTTTTTTTTTTTTTTTTTTTTTTTTTTTTGAGACAGAGTCTCGCTCTGTCGCCCAAGCTGGAGTGCAGTGGCGCGATCCTGGCTCACTGAAAGCTCCGCCTGCTGGGTTCACGCCATTCTCCTGCCTCAGCCTCCCAAGTAACTGGGACTACGGGCGCCTGCCACCGCGCCCAGCTCATTTTTTGTATTTTAGTAGAGACGGGGTTTCACCGTGGTTTCGATCTCCTGACCTTGTGATCCGCCCGCCTCGGCCTCCCAAAGTGCTGGGATTACAGGCATGAGCCACCGCGCCCGGCCCACAAGGGGCTCATTCTAAGCAAGGCTCCTTACAACAACAACCAAAAAAACCCCAGAATCCTGTGAAAACAGTACCTGGACTTGGAGGATGGACCTGAAATTCTGTCTCTTGTTTCGTCAAAGGAAAAAGGTTCTGGATTTAAGGACAGCCAATAAAAAAAAAACTAGCAGGTTGAATAAAACTGCATGTGTTCTCCTACTCTAATATATTCTGTTCCTTGTGATGAGGAACAAAGTTGACGCTGAACACACAAATCTCGTAGGTGCTTGGATTCTGACTCTCTAAGTGGTGTAAGCAGGACTAGCCAGAAAGTTATGCTATTTGAGGAATGACTGTAAGATGAGGCAAGGATTCTGTTTAATCCCCTGTGGAATTCCCAGTATCAATGGCAATGTCAAGAACATAGTAGGTGGTGAGAAAATATTTTTGAAAGAATAAATGAGGGTAATGTTTTCAAACGGGACCGCTAGGTTCACGAGAACACTGCAAATTTGATGTTTGCAAATGTTATATTCCATCTTGAGATTCATAGCCAGGCTGGTGCTATTCTCATGGGCTGCATAACTATTTTGCCCACTTGGCAAATTACTTCTCAAACTCCTACATAAACTCGTAATTTTACTGTTGGATAGTTTTCAAGGTTAAAATTTCCGCACTGTAAGCCTTGCAGCTTTCATGTCTTAATGTTTTTCTGTGTTTTATGAGGAGCCATTTCAAAGATAATGGTAACCAGTTATACTTTGCCTCCTCAGAAGATAATTAAGAGCCAACAGACAAATTGAATCTTGGCATTTGAATTAACAGCGGGAGATAAATACATTCCGAAATGTTCAAATGTTAAATTGTAAAGTGAGTTGCTTTATCTGGAGCCCTCTACAAAACATAGACTCTGTTACCATTGTTACAGGGCAACCGGGTATAAACTGTTTCCTGAAGAAAGGATACAGAGATACAGCAAGGAAGGCAAATACGTAGCAAGCATAATGCCACTGCTTCTTCCACACCCATAGCAGTCATCACTAATTGATTGCAGAACTCTTCTCACTATACTCAGGCAATTCTTATTAACACAGTGTTTCCAGTAGCCATTAACAATCAATCACAGAGTGGCATGTGAGATTTAGCCATTTAACAGATATTTATTGAGTGCTGGCTATATGCCTGGTAGTGGGGATTTACACAGGCAAAAATGTCTATCCTCCTAGAACTTGTATTACTGTAGGGGGCAGGGTCAGTAGTTGAGATAAATAAGTTAAATATTTAGTAGCATATTAGATGGTAACAAGTGCAGTGGAGAAAAGTAAATCAGGAAAGGGGGATAGAGATTGTTGGGAAGAGAGAGGTTATACTGTTAAATAAGTAGCTAAGTGTATTATCTTTTTCTGAGTAATGAATTATCCCACAGTTTAGTGGTTTAAAACAACATTGTAATTTCACAATTTCTGTGGATCATGAATTAAGGAGCAGCTTAGCTGGATGGTTCTTGGTTGAGTCCTTCCTGAGGCTGCAGTCAAGATGTCAGCTGGGGCTAGTCATCTGAAGGCCTGACTGTGGATGGAGACTCAACTTCTAAGACATCTTACTCTCATGGTTATTGGGAGGAGACTTCAGTTTCTTATCACATGGGCCTCTCCATGGAACTGCTTGTATCTCCTTACAACATGACAGCTGGCTTCCCCCACAGTAAGTGATCAAGAGAGTAAAGAGGAAGCAACAGCATATTTTGTGACCTAGCATTGGAAGTCACATTCTGTTATATCTGCCACTTCTCACTGGCTACACAAATCAATCCTGTTCAGTGTGGGAGGGTACTATACCCTAGCATGATGCCAGGAGGCAGCTATCATTGGAGCCATCTTGGAGACTGACAATCACACCAGGGAAGGAGATGAGAGATAGTGTTTGAAGATAACTGGGGCAGAAAACTCTAAGAGGTGAGAATTACAAACGTAAATACCCTGAAGTCAGTGTTTGCATGGTGTATTTAAGAACTAGTAAGCAGGCCAGGATGCCTGGAATGGAGGTGGAGATTGGTAGGAGATGAAATCAGAGTCACAACCAAGCCAGATCATGGAGGCCTTGTAACTACTGTAAGGACTTTGGGTTTTAACTCAATGTTTCAGTTACCTTTACTGCATAAAAAAAATCACCCTAAAATTTATTGTTTATGATAACCATTTTACTGTGCTTATGGATTCTGTGGGTCAGGAATTCAAACAAGGCATAGTAAGGATGGCTTGTCTCTGTTCCATGATGTTTCCACAATGTTTGGGTCCTCAACTGAGAAGATTCAAAGGCTGAGGGCTGATGGTTAGGGATTAAAATTTTTGGAGGCACCTTCTCTCACATGGCTGTAGTTTACTCTGGCTGTTGTATGGGACCTTAGCTATAGTTCTCAGCTAGAGCATCTACATATGGCCTCTTTCTATGACCTGAGCTTCCTCATAGCATGGTACTTCGACTTCTTGGATGAAGGTTTAGGGAGCCAAAGGCAAATGTCTTCAGAGAACCAGGTAGAAGCTATATTGCCTTGTCTTGCATGATCTAGCCTTGAAAGTTACTTTTATCACTTCTGCCATAGTTGTAAGGCTGTCCAGGTTAAAGAGCAAGAATACAAACCCCATTTATCTAAAGTCATATTATAAGAAGAGCACATGGGTTAGGAAATATTGCAATTGTCTTTGGAAAATTCAATCTCCCACTCCCTGTGCAATGGAAAATGATTGCATTATTTTGAGCAGAGCAGTAACATGATCTGACTCACATTTAAACAGGACCTTTCTGATTGCTACGTTGAGAATAGACTGAAAGGGAACAAGGTTAGAAGCAGGAAGACAAATTAAGAAGCTATTATAATAATCCAGACAAGAGGTGATGAGAGCTTGAATGAAGGAGCAGCAGCAGTGAGTGTGGTGAAGGTGAAATGGGCAAGCCTGGAGTCAAATTAAGTTTTTTTTTTTTTTTAATTTGGCAGGGTGTTGAGTTGCAAACAGGAACTCAGTTTCAGACATGTGAAACTTGGATGCCAGTTGATATTATTAGTATTTAGAGCTAAAGAAAGAAAAACAGGTTGGAGATATAAATGCTAAAACATCTAGATATTGAGAACTATGAAATGGAATGAAATCCATGAGAGTGTGGCTACACAAGAGAGGAATTCCAGAAATTGAGCTTTAAAACACCCAATATTGGGATGTCAGGGAGATGAGAAGGTGCTGGCTCAGAGACTGAAGCAGAATGGCCAGGAGGTGAGGGAATGCGGTGCACTGGCAGCCAATGAAGAGAGTTTTACAGTGAGATAGGAGTGATCAACTTGTTAGCTAATGACTCACCAAGGAAGATAAGAAATGAGAATTCCCCATTGGCTCTATCAACATGGAGGCCATTGATTATTTTGGTAATACAATTTTAATAGAGTGGTGCTGTGAATGCTTGACTGGAGGGAATTCAAGAGAGACAGGAAGAGGGAAATTGGAGATAGCAAGTACACTCACGTTATTTCAGAAACATGAGGAATTGGCTGTAAAGGGAAGGGGAGAAGTAGGCAGAGAGGGAAATGGTGTGAGGAGAAATGCCGATTTGCCATCCAGGTTGTCATACACGAGAGTGGTAGTACAGAAATAGGTCGGGGCACAGGCTCTCGCATTCGCTCATTTTAAACCCTGGCCTCACCTCTTACTACTTGTGTGAATTTCGGCAAGTCCTGTACCCTCTCTGTGCCTTGGTACTTGGCTTCTTTATCTGCCACATGGAGATAACAATGGTACCTCTTCATAAGGTAAAGCATGGATAAGGTGCCATATGTAGTATGTGAAACAGTTTTTGGCATATGATGGACATTCAACTAAGTGGTAGTTAAGTTTGTTCATGAGGAAAATGTTGATGACGTGATGCACCCAACTGCATTTCCATACCTCTTAGAAGCACCCAGCACACCAAAGAAGGCAAGTTCCCCTACTGATAAATAAGCTGCTGTCACAGTCATCATTCCCCACACTGCACGGGTTTGACCTAGAAATAAGCTAGAAACTGAGCCCACTGATGACCCAACAAGGAAGATGAGGCTAGGTGGCAGGTTTCAGCAACTCTGCAGGTCCTGCTCAATGCTGACATATGCAACTTTTTTGGATCAGGCACTGCTTGAGGGACAATAGTTTTATGGCAGAACATTTTACTTCTATCTCCTCATTTCCCGAGGATCCTCACTGGAACAAGGGATTTGACTTTCTTTTCTTTTGTTCTAGCTGGCGTAGTAGGCGCTCATTTTAAGAATCAAAAACATTCCAGCTTACAAAAAATACCCATCTTACAATTTTATCTAATGGCCTTTAGCAAGTATAGATTCCTCGAGTGAAAGGGCATTGAGGCAGAGAAGAATCAACGATTTTCATCAAAAGTTTGTAAAACTGCCTGAAGGATTCTTAAAATTTTTATTGGATTCCTATTGAATTCATATTAGAAAACTGTAAATTTTGCAATAGTTATTTTTAAACAAATTATTTCCCACATTCATTTTGTCACCTGGTTTTCTAACTTCACTAAAGACAACCTTTTTTTTTTTTTGAGATGGAGTCTTGCTCTGTTGCCAGGCTGGAGTGCAATGGCACAATCTCGGCTCACTGCAACCTCCGCCTCCCAGATTCAAGCAATTCTCCTGCCTCGCCCTCCCGAGTAGCTGGGACTACAGGCTTGCGCCACCACACCTGGCTCATTTTTGTATTTTTAGTAGAGATGGGGTTTCACCATGTTGACCTAGATGGTATCCATCTTTTGATCACCTCGGTCCCCCAAAGTGCTGGGATTACAGGCCTGAGCCACTGCGCCTGGCCAAGAAAAACTTTTTTAAAAGATGAAATGTACATTCACTTATTTACTAATTTTTCTTTCTTTCTTTTTTTTTTTTTTTTTTTTTTGAGACAGAGTCTTGCTTTGTCACCCAGGCTGGAGTGCAGTGGCACGATCTCAGCTCACTGCAACCTCCAACTCCTGGGTTCAAGCGATTCTCCTGCCTCAGCCTCCTGAGTAGCTGGGACTATGGGTTCCCACCACCACACCCAGCTAATTTTCATATTTTTAGTAGAGACAGGGTTTCACCACATTGGCCAGGCTGGTCTCGAACTCCTGACCTTGTGATCTGCCCACCTCAGCCTCCCAAAGTGCTGGGATTACAGACATGAGCCACCATGCCCGGCTAATTTATTAAGTTTTAAAAATCTCCACAGATATGGAGTAGCCATACAGTTTGCTACTCAAACTCAGACTCTTTAAATTAAAAGGGGACATTTGTAATAATATGTAGGGATAATAGACATAAACTGGGTTTGTCAGGAGTAAACCAGAGCCTATCTGTGGGAAGTCAGGATTCTTAGAACTTCCTAATTATATACAACTTTCAGGAGAAAAGGGGACTTCCCATAGAGAGAAATTAAATATTGAGTTAAAGTAAACTAAACTAAGGCTTAGTTGATTTAGGACCTCAAGATCATTAAAAACTCCTTTCAGAAATCATTGAACATACCTTTTGCTAATATCCACCACTCTGATATTGTTCCAAGAATCCTTAACAAGTAGTCAGGCATTAGGTGTTTTAAATCAGGAGGAGCAGCCCACCATTCAGTAGTGGGATCTCCCCACGGAACTGGTCCTCAGGGCCCCTGTCCCTCTAAACATGAACAACATCCTCATTCTGGGCATGAATTCAGAGTCATTGCTAACCCACATAGGTACTCACCTAACAAGAATGGATTACCAGGACTCTGTCCTCTTCTGGGAGTTAAGTGCTCCTTATCAATAAAAAGGAAGCAGGGAAAAGTGTGTGCCTCTATTTCAAGACCACTTTGACTTCAATGTGTTTACTGCTGAGATTAATTACATTCTCTCTTTCAACCTCCTGGACCAAATGGGCAAAGCCTGGATCACAATATGAACCTCTGGAGGTATGAACAACCTCATCCTGATCAAAGATGGCCTTCTCCTTGTTGCCATTATGATGCTACTCAAATAGGGACATGGCTCCAATGTGTACAGAGGCTGATGTGGGGAAGTCTGCTCCACCATAATGTCATTGGGATTTACTCACTGCTCCTGGCCACATCTAAGCCTGGTCTAGGCTGGCTTTGGCTTATTGGGTTTAGCATTTCCTTTCAGGCCAATGCGGAGGAACTTAGCCTGAGAGCTCAGAGACAGAGATGTCAGTGTGAAATAGGAAATAGGACAGACTATTAGTCACCTGCACATTAGTCACCTGAAGAAATTCTAGAAGTCCCAAATGCCTCAGACCAACCAAATCAAAATGCCTGTGGACCGAATTCATCTTTTGAAAGCTTCCCAGGTGATCCCAATGTACAGTCAATGTTGAAAACCTCTGCAATAGAACCCTCATTCTCAGAAGATGAGGTGACTGCTCTGTCACAAGAGGATGACATTTAGGAACTCGACAGTGGTCAAGGACAACTCCCTTGCATCACTGTGGGAACCAGGAGGTCTAGGCCAGTGTCACTGTAAGTGCAGTCTGCAGACCACTGCCAGTCCACGAGTTATTTCTTTAATGACACTCAAGGAGCTTGTGTCATCATGTAAAACAATCATTCATTAAGGGTTTGTTGTTCTTGTTGTTGTTGCAGCAAGACTTCCTTATAAAGTCAACAGTACATTGATATACATTCTAATGCAAGCTCCTTATCTCATCATGGATTGACAACAAATAGTTGTGGCTGGACAGTTTGAGCAGCATTGGTCTAGACCAGCTGCCCAGGCATGGGGATAGTACCTCAAGGGTCCGCACAGCAATCAAGTCCAGCCACTGACTCCCGGAGCAGCTGAGGCCAACCTGTAACTCAGCCCTCACAGAGCACAGCATGCCCATTCTAGAATGCTGATACACTGCTCACAGGACAATGGGCTCAACACCAAGAAGAGCTCAGTGGGACCTTTCAGGGAACCCAAACACAAAGTGACAGCCTTGACGGAAGCCCATTGGCCCCAAACTTGGTGCCCCTTAATTAACCATCCAGTGTGGCCAATAGAAAGTTGGCAAAACTTCCTGACCAAAGGCCAGAGTAACCCATGACTGGGTTCAGGCCCTCAGAGCACAGAGAACACACCATAGTCATGACTCTCTAAGCTATGAGAAAGAAAATCAACCAAGTCTCACCTATCTCACCTAAAACAGAGAATTTATTAGTTCATCTCAGGCTTTTATTATTTAGTGGTAACTACAGCCACAGACAGAGGTGGGCTGACACTTCCTCAGCTTAGCAACTGCAGCAGAATGACAGTCATGTCTCTTTCCCCATAGTCACAGCAAAGTGCAAGGACTGCCCCCTTCCTGAGCCAGACTGGTTTATGCCCCCATCTTTAAAACAATCACTGTGATTTTGATTGGATATATCTAGGTCATGTGACCACTAGACAGGAAGTGTGCTAAATCCCACATGAATCACATGAATTGTGAGCAGATGAAGGGTGGATTCACAAAGGGAAAACTGATGAGCTCTCAGCAATAGAAGGCAGAAGGGATTCTGGACAGGTAAAGACAATAGCTGCCCCCTACAATAGCCTCTGAGAATGGCCAACTCAGTATGCTATAATACAAAGAAACCTGAACCCACACCTGCCAGCACCACCATGTCTCCACCCCAGCCAGTGCATCTGTCTGTAGAGACACGTGGAGGCACCAAGATCAGTAACCAACCCAAGAAATCACAGCACCTACTTCTGTTATTTGCTTTGGAGACATCATCCAAAATAGACTTTTTGAGGGATTTATTCCTCTTATTGCTTCTCCCAAACCCAGCAAAAAACCTAATTTATTTTCATCTGTCCACTTACTCATTTATTCATGTTTCATTCAACAAACATTTGTTGAGTGTTGATGATGCTGATAGTTGGAGATACCCAGACAGGTAAGGCATATTGTCCTCTTTCAAAACTTGGCTGCATTAGTTATGTCCCTATGGATGCAATTTTCTTTTCTTTTTGAGTTTCTCTCTTTTTAGGCCTGGAACAGAAACTGGGAGGAAAAAAAAGTGAAAGTTTCATAGGGGGTCTCTATCCTGAAAATGAGAAAGATCTTGTTACTAGATACTCTTCAGCCTAAAATGAAATAATCCACCTCTATGCTATTGAGGAAAATCCCTTCCCATAAGCTTTCCAGGGAAATGTAAGCTGGATCTGGATATGAGGATTCCTCCTCAGTACTGCTTAGCCAAATGTGATTTCTACAACTGCTTCCTTAAAAAAATGTTGTAGAAATTGCACTGAAAAAGGTTCACATTCTTGGACAAAATTCAGCCTTTTAAATTATAGACTCATGAAGGATTTAGGGACAAAGATTCCATCTAAGACCTTTGAATTTCTGTATTTGACTTGAGATGCCACAAAAAAATAGCAGTGGAGTTACTTAGTGAGCAGGGAGATTGTAAAGTAAGGGTGGTCCCACCTCCTACCCATCTGCAGTGGATGGTGGCATGAGAAGTTGGGGTGAGGCATTGCTGGGACCAGAACTCACTCCTTTCTATTTATGAATTTGGCTGTAGATAGGGAACTGCATTAGAAAAGGGATCCCTAGGAATCCTGGGAGAGTTAGGCCTCCATTCCCACAGTGACTCAGCTGGAAATGACTTTAGTCAAAGCCAGTGCCCTGAGCTATATGGGCAAGCTGTTTACCCCTGTAGATAGAGTGATCGTTTGTCCCCATTGGCTCAGGACTGCTTCAGTTCATGCCTGCCATTCCAGCATAATTGTTAAAGGCAACTTTCACTGTCAGAAGAATTCCAATTTGGACAATATATCACATGACCACATAGAAGACTTTGCGCGAAGTCCTAAAACCCCCTTTTATCACAAGCCTCCAGCATGAACTTCCCCAGGGCAAGCAATGTGGCAAGGATATGTCTGCATCTAGCCCAGCATTCTAGCACCAACCCCGCCACATGTAAATCAGACACTCAGAAGCTGCAGGTTGGATAAATGAATTAATGCATGAGTTTAGTTTGGAATATGGTAATTCATTAAAAAAAAAATGCATTCACTTCACAGCATGCCTTTCACTGAACTTGCATATTTAGGGGTTCTTCTTGTCATTTCTGCCTACCCGCCAAACTTCTCATAAAGAGAGACTGTGATGCCAGAAGGCCAGGACATCGCCTGGGGTGAGATGCGCCGGACTCACAGGAAGCGGCAGTGATCTGACCAGAATGTGTGCAAGGCAGAGGTGAAAATGCTGCTATGCTGGCTTGGCACTTCAGAGACGGAGCCCCTTGTTTTGGGTGGATACCAGTTACAGGCAGCTGAGGAAAATGCATTCTCTGGATTCTAGAGCAAGTAGTTTTGTAAAGGGTGTGTATGTGTGGGGAGTGGGAGGCGGGAGGCGGGAGGCGGGAGCTTGTGCAGATGTAAGGGAAAACCAGAGAGAAAATTACTGTAAAAAATATCTTTGTTAAGTAGCAAAACCAGCAGCTGGACCAGATTAGCTGTTCCCTTCTCTTTCCTATTTTTGGACTTGGAAAGAAAATGTGCAAAATAATTCCTGTTTTGGAGAAAAGTAGAGAAGAAAGTTGGGGGGTAGGTTGTGGGGAGATGAGGTTGTGGACCAGGACAGAGAAGCTGATGAGGGGCTTCATGGTTGGGGGCTCCACTCTTCCCCTGGAGACTGGGGACATCAACACTGCTCTCTCTTCCTCCCCAGGGAATGTGGGGGACTGGGTCTCTGCTCAGTGGCTAAGAAAAGCTTTAGAGACAAGTGCCAAACCTGTGATTCTCACAGGGCAACAGCTGAGGCCAGGCACAGACCAGACAACAGAAAGAACTTAACCTCCAGGCCATAGCTGAGGTGCTGACGGGCAAGAGCAACCCCCCAGCCGACCTGCCATTCCAGTCTCCTTTCCCTGCCAGCAAGTGGGCACTGTTCTGCTCTAATCCTCACTGTTGTCAAAATCTTCCAGGAAAAGCTCCAAGGGAATTCACTCCTGCTTGGTGTAAATGACTGCAAAGAAGGCACATGGGCTTACCTGACATGGGGGTATCTCTAATGACCACATTGCATACATCATGTGGCAAATGTGAAAAGCATTTTGGAGGTTATTAAGCCTCAAAACTCCTACACTTCTGGTGGGAATATAAATTGGTATAGACACTGGAAAGCTGTCGGCAGTATTTACTAAAACTCAATGTACGCACACCCTATGATGCAGCAATTCCACTCCTAGGTATATGACTAAAAGAAATAAGTGTGTACATACTCACCAATTACCCAAAGCACAGTGTTTATAATGGCTCCAAATCAAAAACCACCCAAACGCCCATCAGTAGTAGACTGGATACATAATCACTGCTATATTCACATAACAAGAACGTATCACCTATAGATACCAGCAGCAATGTGGCTGAATCTCACATATGCAAGTGAGCCAAGGAAGCCAGACCAAAACAAGGACCAAGGGTCTCACTCCATTTCTATAAAGCACAGAACAAGTGAAGCCAGGGAATCCCTGAAGCTGGAATAAGGGTCCCCCTTGCAAGGGGGTCTTGACTGGAAGAAAGCACAGGGACTTGCTAGGGAGCTGCTTGTAATCTCCGTGCTAGTTACAAAGGTGCATAAAATTTGTAAAACTTCAAAGGGCTGTTCTCTTATATGTGCACTTTTTGAATATCTGTTATATTTCAACTGAAAAAGTCTGAATGTCACCAAACATTTCTACACTTGTACCATATGAATAGCTGGGCTTCAACTGGGCCCCAGGTAGAAAGTTGCTCTCTACACTGAGCTGAAACTCAGTCCCTGGTTCTACCCTCTGCAGGCCACAGACATGTGGATCCCTTTTGTACCACATGCCCTCATGCTCGCTTCTGGGCTGAGCCTACTCCATTCTCAATTCCCCTCGATGGCACACAGTCTTTGTGCTAGAACTGCCAGATGTAGATATGACTCCCCTCTGTAGGAGAGGCCTCAAATGGACTCTTGTCAGCTGATTGAAGCTTTTTTTTACTTGTTTTTATTCTCCTTCATTTCTCATTTGAGACGCTGCTTCAACTTCCAGCCCTCTGCCGAAGCTGGGGATACTTTGACCAGCCAAGAAGAAGTGGACTTCAGTGCTGTCTCAATTCCTTTGAGCAAAGAGAAGCCCTGGAGGGGCTGGCCCACAACCCACAGCCAATCTCCAAGGCAGGACCTGGAAACTAATTCATGGGGGAGGAGGTCTGACCACTTTCACTACTTCCCCTGGAACACGCAATGTCTTACCTCATTGAAACCATTAATGGGCCGGTACCTCTTCAGTTTCCCATAGATTCAAGGGAGCAAAAGTCCTGGACCAGAAGCATCTTTTCACAGGAATGTTATGAACATGGCACAGGAAAGGGCGCACAGAGCTTAGTGTGACTGCCCTGAGGACTGGGAACGGCAGCACACTCGGTTAAACTTATTTGCTTCCCAGAAAAGGGAAAAGTAACTAATTCCCTGGGAAGTGTCAGAGAGGTCTTTGTAATGGTTTCCATGCTCACCATCTCAGGTGCCCTCTTCTGATAATCTGAATGATTGGATTTCTGAAGTAATAAGAAAAACTGAGTTCTCATGGCCCACTCTGTGTTAGGCTCAGTCACAAAGTCACTTAAAACTTATTTATGCTAACATGGACCTTTTCTTAAAAAAAGAAAATAAGACAAACCAGGCTATTTATATAGAAGTCTAGTTAGCAAGAAGAATGAAAATACAGCTCTGGCATGTCAATAAAAAGACATTTTCCTAGCCAGCTAGGGCAAAGCCTCTCAGTAGAAATTCCACTTTGCCGACTCTTGATTAAAGACTTTGTTTTATAACCATCACTGACTGTTTAGACAGAACAAGCTATGTAAGTTGCAGTGCCCAATGCACACTGAAAATGCGTGACATTTTTTCAATTATTATTATGATCATAGGACAGTGACAGCAAGACATTAAACCAAGCTGGGGCACTGTGTGTCTGTACAGGTTGTATGCAGTCCGTGAAGCTGGCTCAGGATTCAGGAATCCTGTGAGACAGTTCCTTTAAGATTGGGAAGAAGTCAAGAGTGTTGATAATAATTGAGAGCCTGGCCAATGTATAATAAAAGGGAAAAAAAGTAAGAAGATTGAAAGTGAAGAGATGTCATTATTTGCAGCTATTATGACATAGCTGGAAAAACTCAACAGAACCAAAGAAGAACAATACTAATAGAGCTAACATGAAAGTTCAGCAAGTTTGCTGATAACAGTATTGAACCAAGAAGAACATCAAGAAGTTGAAAGGGTGGAGATGGAGCATGGATGGGTAAGGAGGACCTGTTTGGAGCAGCTGCCATCTTGTTAGTTGGAGTGGTAGTGGTAGAGTTCTACCTCTTTGCATCCCACCAAGAGAGGGCTTCAGTGTAAACCTTGGATGCTTTTTATCCCCTGGAGTGTAGGATACCCATACACTGGGTCTGCACTGGTGTGATAGATCCCTAGACAAAGGGCTGAGTGCCTGAGGATGCAAGGCCAAGAGGGAACGGGAGGCTCACTGCCCTCCCTTCTGAAGGGTGGGTCTAAGCCACTGAATGATGGGAGATAGAGGTGGAAATCTGGATAGGAGTGCTTTGCTTGGTGTAATTTAAAAGGGATTCAGCTCAAGATTCACTGGAACAAAGGGGTACTTTACAAAGAGTTCTGTGCAGAGTGGATCCTGATTTGGAGCCAGAGGAGATACGATGCTCATTTAAGTCTGGAGTTTTAAATGTTCTGTTAACAAGTAAGGCTGTAGAGTCAGAAAGCCAGGACTTCATCCGTCGCTCTGCCACTTGTCTGCTCTGTAAATTTGTACAAATCCCTTAACTGCTCTAAGAGTTTCTCTATGGATTTAATATTATTCTCCCAATAATATCTACCTACCAGGATTATGGCGACAAATAATGATGTAATGATAACCTACAATAATCACTGCATGTGTTTTGTAATCACAAAGCCTCTTTATTTTGGGGTCCCACTACTTCTTTAAATTTGTTCTGTGGGGCTAGTTATTTTCTGCTCCTAGATCATATTTAGAACAAGTCTCAGGGGCTTCATGGTCCCTTTCAGGTAATAAAAGCAGTCTCAGCTCAATAATTCATATTCTCAGTCCAGTAAAAAAACTGAATTTCATACTGTGTCCACAGTTTCAGCTTCTGCATGTTCATTCACAGCTCGGGCCTGGAATTGGGTGACTGCTGCTGCTGCTGCAGTGGCCCAGGTGGTGCCTTTGAGTTCTTGAGCTCTGATTCTGCCTCCCCAATCTTGTTAATTGTGGTTTCCGACCCCCCTAGGATCACAGGGTGGGAGGCAGCAGGGAAAGGTGGCATGAAACTTCTTGCTCGGCTGACACCATGGTGGACTAGAAGTGGGGCTCTTTGGTCTCAGCAGTTCTCAAGGGGACAATTTGGGGTTTCTTCAGAGACGTCTTCTCTCTCCTGCCTCACCACTGTGAAAAGCATCTCAAGTCTTTCCATTAAGGATAACAAATGCCACAAGGTTTTTACGTATGTGTAAACAACCTTTATTAAATGAAGGCAGCTCGCCTTCTACTCTGGGTTCTAAGCAGTTATCCATAAAAATTCATAAGTAAATAAAGGCTTTTCTAGTAGCTTGAGATATCATGTATTTTCTGTTGCTGAGTCTATTAATGAGGCAATTTACGTTTATAGAATTCTAACGTGAAACCAGCCTCAGAGTTTTTTGGATAAGCTACATAATCATAGTGCATTTTTCAAAATTCAACATCTGATTCAGTAAGCTAAAATTTTTGTTTTGATTTTCACATTTATGTTCATAAGTGAAATATGCCTATAATTTCCTTTATCTGGTTTTGTAATCTAATATTATATTAACTTCATAAAATAAATAGCGCGAATTTTTCTTTGTTTTCTGGCACAACTTATTCAGACCTTTAGAATTATTTTGATATATAATTATCACAATTTAGTTAATATAATTTATCTTATCACAATTGTATAATTATCACAATTTAGTTAATTTAATTTATCTGAACTTAAACAATTTATTTAATGTATTTTCTTTTTTGTGTGTCCTCTTCAATTTCTTTTACTAGTGTTTTACCATTTTCCTGATACAGACATTTCACTTCTTCGGTCAAATTGATTCCTAGTTCTTTTCCATTTTTCATAGCTACTGTAAATAAAATGCCTTTCTGATTGCTTTCTCAGACTGTTTGATGTTGGTGTATATAAATGCTACTAATTTTTAATAGTGATTTTGCATTCTACAACTTTTCAAATTCATTTATCAGTTCTAGCAGTTTTTTAGTATAGTCTTTAGATTTTCAATATGTAAGATTATATAGTTTATAAACAAGGATAATTTGACTTCTTCCTTTCCAATTTGGATGCCCTTTATTTCTTTCTCTTGTCTAATTGCTCTGGCCAGGACTTCCAGTACTATGTTAAGTAAGAGTGGTGAAATGGTCATCCTTCCCAGGTCGTAGAGGAAAGGCCTTCAACTTTTCCCCATTCAGTATGATATTAGCTGTGGGTTTGTTATATATGGCCTTTATTACTTTCAGCTACGTTTTTTCTATTCCCAGTTTGATGAAGGGACACTGAATGTTACTGACTGCTTTTATAGTACTTACTGAAATGATTCATGGTTTTTGTTCTTGGTTCTGTTAATGTGATGAATCATGTTTACTGATTTGCTATGTAGAACCATCCTTCCGTCCCTGGGATAAATTCCACTTGACCATGGTGAGTGAACTTTTTACTGTGTTGTTGAATTTAATTTGCTAGTATTTTGTTGAGGATTTTTGCATCTATGTTGATCAGTGATACTGGCCTGTAGTTTTCTTTTCTTGTTGTGTCCTTGTGTGGTTTGGGTATTTTTCAGGGTAATCCTGGCCACTAATAATGAGTTTGGAAATATTTCTTCCTCTCCAATTTGTTTTGAAGAGTTTGAGTAGAACTGGCATTAGTTCTTTTTAAAATATTTAGTAGAAGTCAGCAGTGAAGCCACAAGGTCCCAGGCTTTTCATGGGAGAATTTTTATTATGGCTTCAATGTTGTTATTGGTTATTAGTTTGTTGAGTTTTCTTATGTCTTCACGATTTAATCTTGATAAGTTATATGTTTCTAGTAATTTATCCATTTCTTCTGAGTTTTCTAATTTGTTGGCATCTAGTTGTTCATAATAGTGTCTAATGATTCTTTGTATTGCTGTAGTTCTTGTTTCTGATTTCGGTCTTTGCTCTTTTTTCCTTAGTCTAGCCCAAGTTTGTCAATGTTGTTTATCATCTTTTTAAAAAACCAACTTCTTGTTTTACGAATCTTCTGTATTATTTTTTGTCTCAATTTTATTTATTTTTGCTCTGTTATCTCTTTCCTTCTAATTTCGAGTTGCTTTATTCTTGCTTTTCTTGTTTCTTGAGGTGCATCATTAAGTTCTTTGTTTGAAGTCTTTCCACTTTTTTTTTTGATATAGGCATTTATTTATATAAGCCTCCCACTGAGTACTGCTTTTGCTGTATCTCATAGATTTTGGTATATTGTATGTCCATTTCTATTTGTTTTGAGAAATGTTTAAATTTCCTTCATTATTTTTCATTGACCTATTGGTTGTACAGGAGCGTGTTGTTTAATTTGCATGTGTTCATGTGGTTTCTGACATTCCTCTTGTTGTTGATTTTAGTTTTGTTTCATTGTGGTCAGAAAAGATACTTGATACGATTTCTGCTTTTTTGAATGTGTTGAGATTTGTTTTGTGACTTAAAATGTTGCCTATTCTGAAGAATATTCCATGTGTTTATGAAAAGAATGTATATTCTGCAGCATTTGGGGGAAATGTTCTATAAATGTCAGTTTGGCCTACTAGTTCTAGTATATACTTTAACTTCAATGCTTCTCTGTTGATTTTCTGTCTGAATAATCTCTTCATTACTCAGAGGGGGTCTTAAAGTCCCCTTATTGCATTGCAGCCTCCCTCTCTCTTTAGATCTATTAATATTTTCTTCATATACTTGGGAGCTGTGGTGTTGGATGAATGGAGATATTTATAATTGTTATATCCTCTTGTTGAATTGACCTCTTTATCATTATATAGTGACTGTGTCTCTTTTTACAGGCTTTGACTTGTAGTCTATTTTATCTAATATAGTTACAGCTCGTGCTTTTTTTTTTTTTTTATTCCACTTGCAAGAAATATCCTTTTCCATTTTCCATACCTTGACTTTTAGTCTATGTGTGTCTTTATAGGTGAAGTGGGTTTCTTGTAGGCAGCACATAGTTGGGTCTCCTTTTTTTTTTTTTATCCATTCAGCCGCTCTGTGCCTTTTACTTGGAGAATTTAGTCAATTTACATTCAGAGTTATTATAAGGACTTACTACTGCCATTTTGTTGCTTGTTTTCTTGTTGCTTTGTAAGTCTTCTCCATTTGTTACTTTCTTACCATCTTCCTTTTGTTAAGTGATTTTTTTCTGATAGTATGTTTTAATTATTTGCTTTTTATTTCTAGTCAGTCTATTACAGGTTTCTGCATTGTGGTTACCATGAGGTGTATTACAAGAAACATCTTACATATATAACAAGTTGTTTTAAAGAAATGATAGCCTTTCTTAGATCACAGAGAATAGACACAAAGAAAAATATTTTTAAAAATACGTTTTAGGCCGGGGGCGGTGGCTCAAGCCTGTAATCCCAGCACTTTGGGAGGCCGAGACGGGCGGATCATGAGGTCAGGAGATCGAGACCATCCTGGCTAACACGGTGAAACCCCGTCTCTACTAAAAAATACGAAAAGCTACCCGGGTGAGGTGGCGGGCACCTGTAGTCCCAGCTACTCGGGAGGCTGAGGCAGGAGAATGGCGTGAACCTGGGAAGCGGAGCTTGCAGTGAGCCGAGATCGCGCCACTGCAGTCCAGCCTGGGCGACAGAGCCAGACTCCGTCTCAAAAAAAAAAAAAAAAGTACATTTTAATTCTATCTTCCCTACACTTTAATTTTATGATGGCTCAGTTTACATATTTTTATATTACCTATCTCTCAACAGGTTGCTGTAATTATTATTGTCTTTGATAGATTTGTCTTTGGAGATTCATACTCAAGTTGTGAATGCATTGCACAGCACAATTACAGCATTTGAGTATTCTGGGACTGTGTACTTAATTTTACAAGACAGTTTTATGCCTTCTAATGTCTTCCTTTGCACATTAGTACTTTTTTCTTTCAGATAGAAAAACTCCCTTTAGCATTTCTTGCAAGATGGGTCTGATGGTGAATTCTCTCAGTTTTTGCTCATCTGGGAACGTTTCTCTCTCCATCGTATTTTAAATATAACTTTGCTGGACACAGTCTTCTTGGATAATAATTATTTTTCCTTTCATCACTCTGAAAATGTCATTCTACTCCCTCCTGGCTAATATAGTTTCATTTCTTTTTTTGTTTGTTTTTGTTTTGAGAAGGAGTCTCACTCTTGTTGCCCAGGCTGGAGTGCAATGGTACAATCTCTGCTCACTGCAACCTCCACCTCCTGGGTTCAAGCAATTCTCCTGCCTCAGTCTCCAGAGTAGCTAGGATTATAGGCACCCACCACAATTCCTGGCTTATTTATTGTATTTTTAGTAGAGATGTGGTTTCACCATGTTTGCCAGGCTGATCTTGAACTCCTGACCTCAGGTGATCCACCCACCTTGGCCTCCCAAAGTGCTGGAATTACAGGCATAAGCCACCACACCCAGCCTTGTTTCTTTTGAGAAATCTGTAGCCAGATGAATTGGAGCTTCTTTACATGTTATTTGCTTCTTTTCTCTTGTTGCTTTTAGGATCCTCTCTTTGTCCTTGACCTTTGAGAGTTTATTATATTCTTTGGGGTAGTCTTTTTTGGGTCAAATCTGTTTGATGTTCTCTGATCTTCCAATTATGCCTTTCTCAAATTTTGGAAAGTCTTCTGTTATTTTTTCTTGGAATCACCTTTCTACCTCTTGCCCTTGCTCAGCTGCCTCCTGAACACCAAAAATTCTTAAATTTGGTCTTTTGAGGTAATTTTCTATACCTTGTAGGCATTCTTCGTTCTTTATCATTCTTTTTTCATTTTTCTCCTCCACCTGTGTATTTGAGAGCCCACTGAATCTTTCCTCTACTTCGTCTGTTCTGCTGCTGAGAGCCTCTAATCAAGTTTTCAGTTCTGCAAATGCATTTATCAGTTCTAGGATTTCTGTTTGACTTGTTAAAGATTATTTCAATCACTTTGTTAAATTCTCTGATAAATTTCTGAATTGCCTTTCTGTGTTATCTTGGAAACACTCGGTTTTCTTAAAACTCTGATCTTGAATTCTTGGTCAGAGAGTTTACATATCACCATCTTGTTAGGGTCAGTCCCTGGTTACTTGCTTTGTCTGTTTGGGGAGATAGTGATTCCCTGTTTGGTTTTGTTTCTTGTAGATGGACATCTACGTATTTGCTTGAAAGTTATTTATTCCAGTCTTCTCTGTGTGGCTTGCTTTTTATTGAATATATTTGCTTGGTTGCTATGTTACTTTATTGCTATGTTACTATCTCCTTTTCAGCTCTAGGAGGCACCTTAAGCCCAGGTTTGCCTCAGCTCTAGTAAACAACTGGAGTGCTGCCCATCCTGAATGGAAGAGGTCCCAAATAAGATATCTTAGTAGTGTAAGAAGGCTGGCTAGGGGTTCATGCCCAGGACACCTATGGAATGTACCTTGTACAAACATAGTGTCATACAACCACATGGATTTGGCATCTTATTTGGCTGAATTACAGAGCAGAGTTTCCAGGGCGAGGGATGGTAGTCCCAGCCCTTCACTTTGTCTCCGCCTGTCCCCAGGGATATTTCTTCTTTCTGGCACTTGTGATGCTTCCTGTGGATTAGGGCAGCACAGGTCTCCTGCTCGCCTGGCAAGGAGCTCAAGATCATGGCGGAGCTAGTTGTCCATCCAGATCTCACTTTCTCCAGTGTAAAAAGCATGAGTTGGGGATAAATTTTCTGTATGGTACTGGGCAGAACAAGGGGAGGGGTATCACAGATATGAAAATTCAATTCTCTTACCATCTGCTTGAGGTTTTTTCACTTCTGTGTGGCCCTGGAGACTGTCTCATCCTATTTGAGTTCTGAGATATTGCTGGTGATAATCTTGGTACTGTGTATTTATTTTTTGTTTTCTTGGTGCAGAGGAGGGGGCTAGGAAGTGAACTAAGCTTGTGTCCACACCACCACTGTGGAACTCTCCAAAAAGTTGAAGATTAGAATTAGCTGTCTCTTGAGAGTCTGGTAGAATTCACCTGTAAAACCATCTGGTCATAGTATCTCTGTGGGAAGAAAGCTACTGAAATCATATTTTAATGTGTTTAATACTTAATAGCTAATTCAAGTTCTCTGTATTTTTCCAGGGTTGATTTTGGCATTTTGTATTTACTTAAGTATTTACTTATTAAGTCTTCAAATATGTAAGCACATAGCTTTTCATAACACCTTTTTAAATGACAGCTTTATTGAAATGTAATTCACTCACCATGGTACTTACCCTTTTAAAGTGTACATTTTCAGTTGCTATTCACAAAGGCATGCAACTGTCACCATTATCTAATTTCAGAACACTTTTTATCGTTCCAGAAAGAAATTCCATGCTTTTTAGTCACTCTCCATTGTCTCCTGCCCACCCCATAACCCAGTCCCTGAAAACCACTAATCTACTTTATAGATTTGCCTATTTTAGACTTTCCGTATAAATGGAGTCATGCAATATGTGACCTTTCGTGTGTCTTCTTTTATTTACCATATGTTTTCAGGTTTCATTCATGTTGTACATGTATTGTTACTTCATTCCTTTATATGGTGTGTAATAGCCTATGATGTGGAGATACTATATTTTGCTTATCCACTCATCAGTTGATAGGCATTTGGTTTACGTCCATTTCTGGCTATTATGAATAATACTGCTACCAACATAATTATAAGTAAACAATTGCTGAGCTTCCTGGGTGCATCCTGCTGCCTCAGCCGTCACACACACACACACCTTTCCTATGATCACAGAACCAAAGGGCAAAAATGTCAGGCAGAACAGAGAACTCTTAGGTCTCTGATACACGGCCCCTGGCAATGTGTGTTCTGATTAGAGGGGAACCAACCACTCCTGGTTTTATCAGCCTTGGGTCTTTTCATGCAAGATTTCATTTGAATAAAGGTCTCCAGAATGTTGAAAATTTGGAAAATCATCAATAACCTAGTTCTATTACATTTGAGAAAGTTGAGATCCAGAAGAGTTAGGTCATTTGTTCAAAATCATACATATAATTTGTTCAAAGTCATAAATTTAATGAGTGACCAACTCAGGATTGGAAATTATTTCTTCTTCGTCTAATGGACTGCCCACTTCACTGAAATAAACCAAATCAAAATTAAAGACTGTCAACAAAACTCAGTAGTTACTTCCGATTTATACCAAAATTTGGGCATGTTGCAGTCTGTGGGGATTTCTCTCGCAGAAAGATAAAACATAAAAGGGGACTGGAAATATGAATACTAGCAAAGTTTTTACAGTGCCAGAAGCACGTAAAACAAAACAAAAACCACCACAGTTCCTCTATCATATAACGTTGGCCATCTTTATTCCAAAGAAAGCCTGATAGATGCATTTTGTGCTGACGGCTGCATCCTGTGAAAACTTGGAAGTCCATCTGAAGCAAATAATGATTTCTGCAGTGTTTGTTTATGAGTATAGCTATTCTCTCTCTCCACATCTGTGGCTGCGCTCCTGCATCTGCTGAACTGGGGCCAGGGTCTGTGGTCTTGACCATAAGATCCTCTTTGGGCTGCTGTGCCTGCTGCAGATTGTATTTTTATTATGCTTTTTCATGTGGATGGCCCAGTGCCAGCCATACCCAAGGAAGTCTTGGGGAGCAGAAAGTAGGTAGGGGTGCTCTGGGAAGCCCGGAGGTGAAAGATGAGAAGTTCCCACAGGACACTGCCTCTGCAGAGGTGCTTCCTTCCCTCCCTCTGCCATACGCCTTCCTTTCCCCTTTTTGCAATTTCTCTCTTTCTCAGAGACTCTGCCTTCTCCCAGCTGCTGTATTGCCCTGAAAAGGGTGTATTCATTCTACTAAAGCATTCAACCTCCTCCCTTATCAAACAGGTTGGGCCTTGGGCTCTAAGCAAACAGCTGGAGCTGCAGTCCCATGCCACTGGGAAGCAGGACTTGCTTCGGCTCAGTCACACCTCAGTTCCTAGTCTAAGTGAACAAGGGCATTTGGGGAAGCATGTGTAAAAGCGTAAAATTATGTTTGGGGCAATTGGCACAAATCAGCAACGATTTTCTTCTGAACACAGACAGGCAGGCTTAAAGGAAGTAAGAGTCTAGTTAAATAAAATATAGCTGTTCCATTCAACAGACGATTATACCACTAATAAGTACTGTAGTTTTGAAGAATTTTAATGATGTGGGAAAACATATGTAATACCAAGTGAAAAAGTCAGATACAGAATTGTACAGGCACTATGACTCCCAGTGTATAAAAATACATGTGCGTGTGTATAATGTATGTAATTTTTCTCTACGTATATATGCTCGGGGAAAAAAAAAACTAGAAGTAAAAAAACACCAAAATACTAACAGGGAGATTCTTTTTTCTGAGTTATAAATAAGACCATGGGTATTTTTTTTTCCTTATGCCTTTAGGTATGTTCCATCTAATAAAGAACATTCATTTCTTATAGTCATAAAGTTACTTTCAAATGATGAAATTAGAAGCAACAGAATATTAGAGCTGAAGTTATTATAGAGATCATGAGTCTAATCTCCTCATATCCAAAAAGTGAAAACAGAGAGACCAAGCTGAGTGAATTGACCAAGGTTCATTTTGTAACTTAAGCTGGGTCCTAGAACTTCCGGCTCTTGAGTCAGTGTTTGTCCTCCAAGTTGCTGCTTGAACATCGTTTTCTCATGTTCTTGATGAGTGTATTCATTGCTACTATACAAAAGTGCAGTTCATTCTTGTACACTGATTTTGTGTCCCACAAATTAGCTGAACTCACTTATTAGTTGTAGCAGTCTTTAATATTTTAGTAGATTAATTGGAATTACCTAAAAAGGCAACCATGTCATCTGCAAATAGGGACAATTTTCTTTCTTTCCCAATGATTTGAATTCCTTTTCTTGCCTTACTGCACTGGCTAGAACTTCTAGTACTATGTTAAATAAGAATGGTGAGAGTTAACCTTTTCGCCCTGATCTTAGAGGGAAATCATTGAGACTTTCATCATTAAATGTAATGTTAACTGTGGGTTCTTGCAGGTGCTCTTTATTTAGTTGAGGACATTACTTCTATTCATATTTTTCTGAGAGTTTATCATAAATGGGGGTTGAATTTTATGAAATGCTTTCTCCGCATCAATCGACATAATCATGTAATTTTTCTTTGATAGCCTATAATTAAACTAGACCACACTGACTGATTTTCCAATATTGAGCCAGGCTTGCATCCTTAGACTAAACCCCACTTGGACATGTTATCTAATTCTCTTTATATATATTGTTTAATTCTATTCTCTAAAATCTTAAGGGTTGTGTCTATAGTCATGAGAATGGTCTGTTGTTTCTTTTTTTTTTTTTTAACTATCTTTGTCTGGTTTTGATATTTGGACAATTCTGGATGTATAGAATGAACTGGGAAGCATTACTTCCCCTTGTTTTTTTTTGGAAGAAATTGTGCAGAACTGGTGTTTATTCTCCAACTGTTTGGTAGAATTTCCTAGTGGAATTATTTGCACCTGGAGGCTCCTTTTTGGAGAAGTTTTAAAAATTACAAACTCAATTTCCTTAATAGTTATAGAGCTATTCACATTATCGATCTACTGTTGGGTGAATTGTGGTAGTTTGCGCTTTTCTTAAATTGGCTGATTTCATCTCATTTGACAAATTTATGAGTAGAGTTTTTGTAGTATTCTCTTTTGATGTCTTTGAGGTCTATAGTGATATCCCCTGTTTCATTCCTGATGTTACTAATTTGTGTTTTCTTTTATCTTTTCTTTGTTAATTTTGCTAGAGTTTGGTCAATTTTATTGATCTCTTCAAAGAACTCATTCTTTCATTGATTTTTCTCTGTTGTTTTCCTCTTTTCAGTTTTATTGATTTCTGCTCTTTATAATTTATTTTCTTCTACTTGTTTTGGGTTTATTTTTCCCTTTTTCAGGTTTGTAAGATCAAGGTTTAGATTATTGAGGCTATTTTTCAAATTTATTTAGTGCTATAAATTTATCTCTAAGCATTGCTTTAGCTGTATCCCACAAATTTGATATGTTGCATTTTTATTTTAATTTAGTTCAATGTATTCTTATTTCCCTTTAGACTTCCTCTTTGACCCATGGATTATTTAGCAGTGTGTTATTTAACATCCAGGGATTTGGAGATTTTTAAATTATCTTTTTGTTATTGATTTCTACTTTGGTGTCATTGTGGTCAGAGAATATACATTGTACGATTTTTTTCTTTTAATTTTTTGAGGTTTGTCTTACTGCCTAAGATATGATCTATCATGGTATAGGTTCCATGGGCACTTAAAAAATGTGTATTCTACTTCAATTGAGTAGAGTGTTCTATAAATGTTGATTCGCTTCTGTCAGCAATTATGCTGTTGAGTTTTTCTATGTTCTTGCTAATTTTATGCCTAGTTGTTTTATTAATTGCTGAGAGAGGAATGAAATGTTCAACAGTAATTGTGAATTTGTTAACTTCTTTCAGCTCCACCATTTTACAGCTCTGTGTTTGGTGCATACACACTTAAGACCACTGTATCTTCTTGGTGAATTATGTTTTTATTGTTAAATAATGTCTCTCTCTGCCCTGGTAATTTTGTTTTGAAGTCTACCCAACATTTATATAGCCACCCCTTTCCTTTTGATTAAAGTTTGCATGACACACCTTTTCCTATCCTTTTACTTTCAATCTACCTATATTTAAAGTAAGCTTCTTACAGATGGCCTATAGTTTGGCCATATTTTTAATTCACTCTTGGAAGTATTATAAAAGGATATTTAGAATCACAACAGGCATTTTAATTTTTGCTTCAGCTGTCAAATGTAATTTAGAAAATTCAAGGAGAGAGGTAATATTGTATTTACCTATATTTTTACTCTTTCTGATGTTCCAGGTTTATTTTTAAATTGTTTATTTTCTATTTAGAAAACTTCATTTAGCCATTCTTCGGGGTAGGTCTGATGGTGAGGAATTTTTACCATCTTTTTAAAAAAATCTTTCAATCTCCTTTCCAACACATGCCCAGAAAGCTCCAAATCAGAAATTCTGAAGATCCCAGTCAGATCTTAATGCCATAATTAGACTTCCATGATTCTATACTGCTTCTGAAATTCTCAGGGAGTACCTCATGTCCTTTAGAACTTTCTGTAATCGCTTTCATTCTAGAATTCCAATTTTTGATTTAATCAGAAACATCTTGTGAAAAGTTTGGATTCTAAACTAGATCTTAATATGTAAAATAGTTATTTGAATAAATCAACTGTCTATGAAGCATTGTCTGAAAATGATCCTCCCTTTGGAATTCCTGGGTTCCTCTTGGCTCTTCCCTGGGATACCCATTAAATCCTGAGTTCATGTATGCAAAGCATTTCAAAGAGGACCTGACATCTAGTAGGCAGCCACACAGTTAGCAGTTATTAGAGGGACAGTGTGCTATGCTGGGTAGGAATGTGAGTTTGAGTCAGACTTTCTGGGTCTGAGGGCTGAGTCTTGCTTTTTAGTTCCACATAAATCCTGGTCCCACTGACAGGTGAAGCCAGGTGGGCTTCTGGGTCCGGTGGGGACTTGGAGAACTTTTCTATCTAGCTACAGGATTATAAACACACCAATCAGCGCTCTGTCTAGCTAAAAGTTTGTAAACACACCAATCAGTGCTCTGTCTAGCTAAAGGTTTGTAAACACACCAATTAGCACTCTGTAAAAACAGACCAATCAATCAGCGCTCTGTAAAATGGACCAATCAGCAGGACATGGGCAGGGCCAAATAAAGGAATAAAAGCTGGCCACCCGAGCCAGTAGCTGCAACCCACTCATGTCTGTGGAAGCTTTGTTCTTTCACTCTTCACAATAAATCTTGCTGCTGCTCACTCTTTGGGCCGGCACTAACTTTAAGAGCTGTAACGCTCACTGGGAAGGTCTGTGGCTTCACTCCTGAAGTCAAGCAAGACCACGAACCCACCAGAAGGAACAAACTCTGGACACATCTGAACATCTGAAGGAACAAACTCCAGACACACCATCTTTAAGAATTGTAACACTGACCAGGAGGGTCCGTGGCTTCATTCTTGAAGTCAGTGAGACCAAGAACCCACTGGAAGGAGCCAATTCCAGACACACCACTAATGAGTTGTGGGAACTTGGGAGAGTCACTTAACCTCTCTATGCCTTGGTTTTCTCCTTTATAAAACGTTACATAGTAAGAGCTTAATAGGTATGAGGTCTCACTATTGTACTAGCCATTCACACTTTCCCTCCCCAACCAGACTGTATGCTCGCAGGGCAGGAGCCACAGCTTACTGCTGTAGGAGCCTTCTAGCCTGCAGTGGGTGCATTTCCCACAGCACACACTCCATTGTTATCTGTGGGATAACTGAGTGTTCCATGGAGCCAACCCGATAGCCCTCCAGAGGACTGGCCTGCAATCCCAAACCTTCATCCTGAGAGCCACAGCTTTGAAAGCGGTATCTGCTGGGGAGTCTGAGAGCATCGCTCAGGTGCCACAAACTCATTTTAAGGTGAAGTAACCAAATACACCAGTGCTAGGTGAGACCCCACTCCAGGTGTGGATGAAAGGAAGCTGCCTTCTTTTAGAAGAACTTGTGTTGGGAATCACTGCCCACAGTTCAGCCTTCCACAGTCTGAGGAGGCAACACCACCCTTTGCCCCCTGCTGAGGCATGGAGACCACCTGTAGACATGGAGGGTGTGAAAGGGGGAGAAACCTGCAGTGTTTCCTGGGGGAATTATTCCTGGCGCTGGGAGTCCTACCCTGAGTTTCCTTTTGCTCACCTTGCTGGGTAGTAAAGAAGGGAGAGGGTGAAGAAGGAAGCTTCCATTATTTTCCCTACAGACCCACCGCACCATCTAATCTCTCCCTCACTCCCTCTGGAGGTGAAAATAACAAGAGCACAGGGAATATGTAGAGGACGTCACCGGATGTGCCCATCAGTGGTATGGGCTTTGGAGACTTCCAAGCAAGTGGGCTTTGAATAGGGTCACAGGGCCCTGGGCTGCCAATCCAGCATCTCAAAATAGGCTTTACTTACACAGTGGTCCCCCAGTGAGGCTGTTGAGGAGCTGCTTATCACCAGTGCATGAGGAGGTAAGTTCAGGAATTTAAAATGTGTATTTAGAAAATTTAATGGCAATTTGACAGAGTAACTTTATTCTTGAATCAAATAATAAAAAAAAAAAAAATAGGACTTGTGGTTAAACCATTGTGAAAATTGGCTGGTAAGATGCACAAGAGAACCTTTTGGATGATGGAAAAACTCTACATCTTGTTACAGTTTGAGGTTACACAAGTATATGCATTTCTGAAGATACTTTTTTGAATAGTACATTTAAGATATGTGCATTTCAGAGTATGTAAAGTATGCCACAAAAAATATAAAATTATTGAAACCTGGCGGGATGCAGTGGTTCACACCTGTAATCCCAGCACTCTGGGAGTTCAAGGTGCAGGGATCACTCGAGGCCAGGGAGTTCGAGACCATTCTGGCCAACATGGTGGTCTCTACTAAAAAAAAAAAAAAAATTGAAACGTTGTCCATATGTATAGTGAACTGTCCAGGGGTGAAGTGCACTAATGTCAGCAACTTACTTTGAGTTCATCAAAAAAAAAAAAAAACTTGGATTAATGGATAGAAATATGGATCGGTAAGTAATAAAGCAAATATAACAAAATGCTAATGGTAGGCTCCAGGTGGTGGGTATGTTGATGTTCACTGTAAGCAATTCTTTCTACTTTTTATTTATTTTAAAATGTTCACAGTAACATTCTTGGAGAAAATTAGGCCTTGTCTTTTCTATGTCTTTATTGCGTCTAATAACTTTTATCGTATTTTTAAAAAGTAATGATCTGTAAAAGCTTAGGGGAAAAACCAAGTTCTTGGACACACATAGTCTGAAAAACAGTCTAGAACCCAACAGAAAACCCTGAAGCCCAAAGTCTCCACAGAGCCCCCTGGCGCCCAGGGGCCTTGGTGCAACCTTTTTGATCTAATGGTTGATGTAAAAACATTCTGTGAAAAGTCAGTGAGGTTGGGGTCCCTTTCTCCACTGGCCTCAGGAGGAAAGGAGGGACAGGACACAGGTTAATGGAGTGGATCAAGTCCTGCAGTGATCAGAGACAAAATTCCAGAGACCCTCTGACCAGATCTAAGAGTGATTCCCAAATGTGGCTGTGAATCAAAATTATCTCAGAGCTTTAAAAAAAGTAGACATTTCTGATCTAGTCCAGATATTCAAAATCAGAATCCCTAGGGTGTAAAACTCGGTAGTGTGTGTGGGGGTGTATGTGTAACATATTGGCCTAGGGGTTCTCATGCAGCTAGGCCACACCGGTGAGGTCTGAGAAACACTGCCAAAGAAAAGGTGACCAGTGTAGGTCAGAACCTCGTGTTGCTTTATGTTAAATTAGATCAGAGGTTCTCTAATGGCAGGGTGCATCAGAAACACAAAGGGATTGCAAAAATACAGATTGCTTGGCCTCATCCCCAGAATTTGTTTCAGAAGGTGTAGCGTGAGATCCAAAAGCCTGCAAGTCTAGTAAAGTTCTCAGGCAATGCTGATGCTGCTGGCTAAGGGGTACACTTTGAGATCACTGCTTTTGTTCAATGGCTCCAACTGAAATGGGCCTTTTTGCCAGATTCTCAACTGGAGGTCTAGGCCTGTGCTGTTCAGAATAGGGGCCACTAGCCACATGTGACTCTGTAACTTGCAAGTGAAATGAATTAAAATTGAATAAACTGTAACATTTAGTAGTTCAGCCTTGGGAGCCACATTCCAAGTGCTCAGGAGTCGCTGGTGGCTGGTGGCTCCCCTAGTGGACCACATAGGTCAGAACATTTCCATCATCATGGAAGGTTCTGTTGGGTGACACCTTTGCTCGTTTCCTCAGCTATCATCACCCCTTCCGTGTCAATCAGCCTTTGCTTAGACATACGATTTCACAAAACCAACAAAGCACATCTATAGCTTTATACATAGAGGTTTAATTTTCTTATTTAAGTTTTTTTTGAGGACCTGCTGTGGAAAACTATGCTACGTGCTATGTGAGCCACAAAGATGGATGGAACAATATCTTTACCCTCAAGTAAGCTTATAAACAAGTTACAAAGACACCTGTACACTTTATACCTATTGAGATTTTACTAGAAAACTCTTCCCACTCAGTGCTACCATTAAAACGTAGTGAAGCAATTACCAACCAATTAGAAATGGTTCCAGTCCCAAGCAGAAGGGCTGGTTACTCCCACAAATTCATAGAGTAATAGTGGTTAGCATCAACTGAGCCCTCACCATGAGCCTGAATAGTGCTAAGCCTTTGACATGAATAGGGATCATCATATCAGTGCTCACCTCACAGCCCTGCACTTAAACATGATGCCACATGGAAGGCACTGCAAATCTCCAAAGTGTCAATTTGAGCACGTTTTCTAAAAAATGACCAGCATTCAGGTCTTGGGGGAGAGGGAGAAAAAGACAGGGAAGATCTGTATTGTTTTTCAGTTCTGAGAAAACTTTGAAATGTTCTGACTTTCCTTTGTCAATTTTACAAAACTTTTCCTAATTTGCACTTAATCATCCACTCTTTCATTTGGCAATATGCTCCTGAAGCTTTGGTTTGAGGGCCACACAGGAGATTCAATGTGAAAACTCCCATAGTATTCCTACCTCTTAGCTTCTACTTTAACTAGTTTGGGTTTGTTGTCATTCAAAACTAATTAAACAAAGGTTAATTTTCAGAATTGGCAGCTCTTAGGTAATTTTAGAAGCTCAATTTTACTTTAAAAATGCTCTATGTGTGGGCTTCACATTACAAAACTATATGCAGGGGGATCATTGGTTGCGGTAATAGAAACTCAGAGGGGAAGCAGGCATCAAAGGAACATAAATACATTAAATCTCTTTCTCACAGACACACAAAACAATTTTCTTTTCAAATGCCAAGAGATGTAATGTAATGATCTAGATAATGCAGGTACCAAATTCCTGCTCTTGAAGAAAGGGATGGATGGACCAGTTTTGTCTGAAAAATGACCACAAGGATCAAATCCCCTGGCTAATTCCTCCTCTTCATTTCCCTTTGCCAGATCATTTCATCCTGTTCTGAGTTTGCCAGGGAAAGCGTGAGTTTAAGAAAAAGCCTCTGCAAGGAGAAGACTGAATTAAGAGAAAGTCCACTGGGCCTGGCCATTCATTCTGATAAAAGACAGCCGTAGAGGCCTCTCGTTACCCCAAGCAGGGCATACAATGGCCACCCGTTGGTCCCAGCACATGAACCCCACTTTCTCAGCATGCTGAGGGTAGTCAGCTCTGGTAGAAAGACCTGCACTGGCTAAACACCTGGACACTTAGAAATAAACCCACAGGCCAATTTATTGCTTTCTACAGAAAGAAGGCCTGGTAAGCTACCCGTAACTGGCCCCTGGCTCTGAATACTCCTTCCTGATACTTGAGTCCACTTAGGAGAACAAGTCATGGGTTAGCAGGTGGCTCAATGAAGCTGAGAAAAAGTGGCAAAGTCTAGTGTTTCCAAACTCTTAACTTTAATTGTGGAACTGTTTGTTCTATTCACAACTTACCCTGAAATGGCAGATACTTTGCCTGCCTGCCTCTACTTCCACTCCCATACCTGTGCTAGACTTTGACTTCAAGCACTTCTTCCTGCTGAGCCCAGACCTAGTCTTAACAATCCTCCTCAAGGAGTGGGTGAGAAGGGAAATGGGAATTCAGAGACTTCCTGGAAAAGGGACACCTGAGCAGGGTCTGAGAGCACTAGCTACTTGGCCCATGGATTTCGGGCTGTGGTAATAGCATGCACAGAACTGAAGGGAAAAGAGAGCCCTAAAGGACTGGAGCATGGGTGCTTGCAGGATGGTGAGCAAGGCGGCAGCCAGGTGAGCAAGGTCCACAGGGCTTAACATGATTACAAGTCATAGGTGGTTTACCCTGGAGTGGCCCTTCTCATCCTACCATGTTGCTTTGCAAATGGTTTAATCACAGAACATAACTTCTCTGGTTATGCAGGCTGGTCTGCAGGCTCCAGATGGGTGTGCACTGCAGACACTTCTCCTATGTTCCCCCAGGCTTCCATGGGATGGGAAGGGATTGGCATGGTCATTGTGTTTCCTGCTGCATAAAACTGCCTGGAAATGAAGATTCCTTCATTCCCTGTGTCACTCTGGAGATTGTGTCCTTGGATGCAATGGACCAGAACTCAGGACACACCCAGTCCCTTCCCAGCATGACGTTCCTTGGGTTGTGCCATGTGGCGTCCAGACATCACATGCAGCACCTGTGTGTGGGAGGACAGCATTCATGCTTATGGCTAGACACTAGCCAGATGATGACACAAGCCTGCTCTTGGTCTCCTCATTGGCCAGCTGAGGATGAGGAGGAAAAGATAATGAGAAGAATATTATAGAACCTGTGGGTTCCCTTAACAGCCTTGACCTCGAAGACTATCTGCTGCTTATGTTCTCACTGGTTTTATTTTTGCTTGTTTATTCTCCCAACTTGTCTTGGAAATTCTCTTTCATGACATATTTTTCTCATTTTGATTTTCAAAACCATATTTAGCAATTGTATTTCACAGTTCATCAGATAGACATGGTTCCACTGAACTTCATTCAAACCACCAACCCTCTCAGATCCAAGTAATGCAACTCCACTTGGAATTCTGTCCATCGCCGTGGGCAGGGAGGGGAATCTTTGTGTAGTTTCTGCATTGGTATTTGGATAAAAATGACACGCCTCAAAGCTTAAGTCTGACATCAATTTGGAAGTTAACCCAATACCAACTTTTATTTGTGAAACATTTTATTTTGCCTTTCTAGAATCCATTCACCAAATGGACTTCCTGAGGGTTTAAAATTGGCACCTTTCTTTTCTTTCCTATTGTCCAGTCAGTGCTTTTAAAATAGAAAAGCGGGAAGTACCAGTAGAGAAAAGATCAGAGCCCTCACTTTAAATAAACGACATAGCTTTATTACTTCCCATGGTTGTCTTTGTCATAACCTTGAGAGACCAAAAGCTTTTAGAGATTCACATTGTGCATGCCATACATCATCCTCAAGGCCATTTTGGCCTCTCAGATGATTGCAGAAAGATGAGTATATTGATCAATCTCATCCCTATTTTCAAATCTGTCTAAATGAAAATGAGAAACTGCATCCTTTTAGTTAGGAGATTTGTGGTGATATTTCTATTCAGCCAAAGCAGGAGTAACACTACAAAGACCTGTGATCACATGCAGCGAGATGGTTAGATGACTCATCTACGGTTGTCAGAGGTTTATGGTGGCCAACTTCCCAGAATGGAGTCTTTCTCAGTCCACATCTGGTAGTAGAAAGTTTATTGAAAGTCTGGATTTTGTATTTATATTGCTTCCATTACCTGTTTTAACTAGGTGTTAACTTGATAAAACAAAAAACTTCAGTGATAGGATTGTCTTTTTCTCACTTTTATGAACTTCTAAAAATATTTCCAAGAGCCAAAATGTAGACTTGTTTTTCTCTCTTTCCTTCTTTCCTTTCCTTTTTAAATTATGAGTCCGATTTTCTGGGTTTAAGGTTTGATAATTTTCTTCCACCACTGTAATGAAATTACACCATTGTAACATATTTTAAAGTTCTTCAGCAGAAAGAGCACAGGGTTAACGATGACAGAACAGACCAACTCTTTCTTACCACACAAGTTCAAGTTCCAGCTGTAGTTCCAAACAAGTTACAAAATTAACTTATGAAAATTATTTAGCTTCTTTGAAACTGGTTCCTTATTTGTAAACTAGGGATAATAAAAATCTGCCTTGCAAGATGGCTGTGAGAATCCAATGGAAAGATCTATGTGAATACCTTTTGTAAAATGTTGGTTATATTATGATCTCAAGTAACTCAGACAAACATTAGCTATAAATTACTCCCTTTAGGTTCATTCATGCTACAGGATAGTCACAAGCTAATTCTATCAGATTATATATTTTACTCTGTAGGTCAATGCCACTCTGTTATCTCATTCATACTTTCAACTCTTGTTCCAAGGCCATGAAATACCAGTTACTCAGTTTGACCACAAGAGGGCGCAAAGCCTTTTCATTTCCTTTTTCTCAAGAGCTTGAGCCACTGGACAGAATTCTTATACTATGATACCTACTAAAGCAGTAAGTAAATATGTAGAAATAAAAGTAAGCTGATGGTCCGTGGTCGGTGTCTCTTTTAAAAATGGCTCATAAGAAGACAGAAAATGTATCTCTTCTTAACTCAAAAGAAAATGGATAAATATGTGCATGTATGTATGTGATTATACATACATACCTTTTCTCTGTCCACTAAGAAGACCTAGAAGTAATAACAACCCAATAGCAACAAGCACACCTAGCACCCAGATCTTGGTTTCTAAATACCATTCTCCAATAAAATAAGCCAGAACTCACTGGAGAAGTGGTTGTTTCCAGAGCTGGGGCAGGTACAACATAAGATGAGCTTGAAAAATACCTAAATGCTTCAAAAAATTATGTCTACATGTGAGAGGAATACAGGAAACAACTTGAAGGAACTGCCAATGACCAAAGATGGAACAATCTGAGCAACAAAATACGTAGCAGTAACAAAATAACCATGAATCCAACTGATACAAATAAATAATTGAATAAATAGAGAAGGGAGAAGAAACAGCTCTCTGACAGTGTAATTCCAATGAATAAATGCAGAAGAGATAATGGAAATGGAAAGTCACTTCTAGACAAACACAACAGTAATAGTTATTGTTAGCAAGAACTATCAGTGGTTACTAAAATTAGTGGGTGAGAGTTTGATTAAAAGTAGGACATTGGCACAGTTTCAAAAGATCTCCCTGTAAGACACTTATTAATTAATTATAAAGGAAAAACAGTAGCTTCATAGTGGAAAAACATGGATGCCACCTTAACCAAGTAATCAGTTAACATCTCCAGTTGCAAGGCACACTAACATTATGTGCCTCCTGATATGATACACTGAGAAGGATCCAGCAACACTTTCAAATATACATAACCTCAGCCTAAATCCCGAAGAATCATAAGAGTAATCCAAATTGAGGAAGACTGTGAAAAATAACTGACCAGTATTTTTCAAAGTAACACGAAAGACTGAGGAACTATTACACATTAGAGGAGATTAAGGAGGCATGACAACTAACTGCAATGTCAGATCCTGGATTGAACCAGAAAAAGGATGTTAGTTGGGCAATTCATAAAATTTGAAGCTCTGAGACTAAAACTGTCCTCTGAGAAACTGTGCCTCAAACCGAGTAGTATTCAACTGCTCTACCAACATGGAACCGAGGCCTGTTGGAACCAAGCTAGGTTTGATGTTCAACAGGTTTCTCCCTAGCAGGTTTGCATTAGCACAGATTTCCGGGTACCCATTCTGATGGCGTAGACATCTGTTCTGGCTGGTTGAGCCCTTGCCATGATGACTGCTAAGCAGTTGAGCTATTACTCCTGGGTTTATCAAATAGGCCATAGTAATTGTAAAATACCAAAGAGATACTGTGTTAAATCTAGTACATCATGGTGATGCCATCTTTTCAAATATGCTCATATTAGTTGATTGATGTTATGTGGCTCACAAGTATTCCCAGAAGTGAGAGGGAAAAGCAGAATTATCAATTACACAGAATTGCCTGTGTCTAAATTAAAAATAGAATGATTGCTCGGTACCTGAAATAATTCCTTCTAGAGAGATGATCTTGAAATGTACTCTTAAATCATGTGTAAATCTTGGACTCTTGAGTGCTTCATCTAAGCACTGGATGGACTAGAATACCAGAAATGCATACTTTAGAAGTATACAGTAACTAGAAATTGCTACTTGATGAAAATTGTTTAGAAATCTATGACTCTTCAATTAACCTAACACTTCTGAAGGCCAAGATGGCTGTAAATGTGTTTTAAATTGGACCAGAATATGACTTGAGATCAGTCTCATGAAAACCTGTCTTTTTTTCCCCAGAAGCCACATTTCCTAGGCAAGCGCTTCTTACAGACTTTAAAACAATAAAAGGAAAAACCCCAACTGTTTCATGATTCCCAAATAACTAGGTACAAGAAAGATGGAAATTCCCTCCTCTTATACAAGAAAAAAATGGTGGAGCCTAATCTCTTCATATGCAGTGGATGTCCAATTTTGCCACGTGCCTATTCAATATTGATTGAAAGCATCAGTTTGCTACTCTGAACTACTAATGTAACAGATTTGCTAATGATGGAGCATTTTTGCATTTCTAGGATAAAATCTACTTGGTCATATTATTCTCTTAATATTCTATTGGGTTAAAATTGCTAAAAATTTACTTAGGATTTTTTTAAGTTATTCACATGTAAAATTGTTTACACGATCTACTTTTTTGATATAATAGTGGCACCATCTGAGTTGGAAGCAGTGTGTGTGTGCACATGTGCTTGTGTATTTTAATGCAATGAAACAGTTAAATGGCCTAGCAGTCACCTGTTCTTTAAAGGCTTTGTAAATCACTCTGAAAACTAAGCCTGTGAACATTCCGGGCAGTAGCGCTAGCATTATTTCAAAATCTTGTCAAACCAATTCTGATTTTTTTGGTTATAGAAGATTAATCAAGATTTCAACAAATTGAATAAAAATTATACATAATTATCACATCTTTTAAAACAACTCCCTTAAGGCCCACACTAATATGTACACTTGTTAGGGTGTCTTTGTTTGCTGCTGTTATTCATCACTTTCCCGCAGGATGTATTTCCTGGCTTGGTCAAAGATTCAGCTTCATTTACATTTGTTATTATATTCAGTATGGCTTCCATTTTAGATCTTATTTAACCCAGTAGTTTTCCAGAGTTTTAAAATTCAAGTATATTTCCTGTTTTCCCCTCCATTGATGTTCAACAGGTTTGCCGCTAGCAGGTTTGCATCACACAGATTTCTGGGTACCCATTCTGATGGGGTGGACATCTATTCTGACTGGTTGAGCCCTTGCCATGATGGTTGCTAAGCAGTTGAGCTATTACCCCTGGGTTTATCAAATAGGCCACAGTAATTGTAAAATATTTTATTTTACAATTTTTATTTTATTCATTTCTGCTTTTAGTGCATTGTGGTCAATATGACCCGTGTCTTCATATGCCTGATTTTGAGCCTTTTAAATGTTTTACATGTTCTACTTTTTTTATTTTTCTATTATTCTTTTAGCTTTTCTTTCACTTTTAAAACACCTTCTTTCTGAAAGTGTTTAGGAGTTTCCCTTTAATCCTTGGAGTTCTGACATCATCATCTCAGGACTTTTGTTCTCTGTTCCAGGAGACATCCTTGACTTTATCTTTCAAATCACTAATTCTTTCTTTATTACACTCCTCTTGACTCACCCTGACTCTGCTCCTCTTCCTGGCATTACTTCTACTGCTGCTGTGCCCACACTAGGAAGCACACCTTCACTCCTCACTGGGCAGGCACATAAAGATTCTTGTAGAAAAAAACTGTTTTTCTCTAAAGGCTCAGCCAACCACTCTGAAGGATGGGAGGGTAAGGAGAGTGTTGGGTGAAGGCAGGGTATGAGTAGTTTGTTACTGGAAGCCTTCTGTCTTCAGGTCATGCCACTCCTGTTGCTGATCTGTGTAACCGCTGACTCTGTGTTTGTCTCTCTAGGCTGGGAAAAGCCAACCTTACCTGTAGAGGAGCTTTCTCCTGTAACTGTTTTAAGAAACTGTTGGGTTTTTTTTTACTGCCATTAACATTATTCCATCTTCATTATTGCCTAAAAATTCAATATCTGATGGTACTAATTTCTGTCTTCAAGCACTATTTATACTTTATTTTTTTCTGTCACTTCAGAGGGGTTTTGGGGAAAAAAAACTCATCTTGAACTAGAAATCCAAGGTTCTATACTTGCTCACTTCAACTAGTTTTACCTCTTTTTTTCTTTTCTCCTTATCCCATTAAAAGCATTTATGTCAAAGAATGTTGTCTTTACATTTTTTTTTTGCTACTATAGAATATTACCCAGAATATAGATTCTGATCTGTGCCAGCTAACCCTTTGGCACGTTGATTTTTTTAATAAAACCCTAGCTGGCTCATTCTGCAAACATTGACTGATGACCTATGTGACAGACATCCTGCTTGGGGTCATTAACCCAGTTCTAAGACATAGCTTATAGCCAAACATATAGTTCCTCTGTGATTAAATAACAACAAAACCTTGAATAATGCACATATTTCCTCCTTGTTGAAGACTATCATAGACTCCTAGGGCATTTTTCAAGGTAAAATCCTTCCAAACCCTAGATCACATATGACTGTCACATATGCAGCAAAATGAGAGGTTGCCACAGATACCTGGGTAGAAATGATTGTGAACATTGAGTGGCTGCTTAAATAACTAGAAAACTAGGATTGATTGATATACACCTGTGAATTTTTCCCCTACACAATGAAAAAATACAAAGGCTACTCCAATCTTGGGTGTTGCCCCAGAAGAGAGGAGTCTTTGGTCAGGCAGAAAACAAATGAAACATATTCCTGATCTTGGATCTTACTTAGTTGCCTCTAAAGAAGGAGTTAATAATTGCCACCGACACCACAGTTGTCTAAGGTATGGGAAGTTGTCCCAAGGTCCTTGGGTAGAGGAGTCTAAAATCTTGGAGAAACTTTGGGCCTGAAGGCACCTCTAGTTTGTTAGCGGGGTAGCAATTTCTATTTGGTCAGAGGGCTGTTGTCACTTGGAGGAGGTGCATGTTTGGCAGAACATCTTGGGTAGGAGGAAGGAGGGGGCAGTGAAAACAGCTGTGGGGAGCCTGCATCAGAGAAGGAGAAAATGTTTTGAAACCACAAGCATCCTACTAACACTTCAAAGACTTCCTTCATGACAATAATATCCCTCAGACATGGAGTGGAAGAAGAGTTGAGCACTTCAAGGTTCAAGTTTCTTGCAAATTTAGAATTGGTGTCAAGAGAAGGGATTCCCCGTCATCCATCGTTTAACTTTATTTGACTCATTCTTCCCTATCTCATAGGGCTTGTGGTTCGAATTATTCTGTCATTCACCAAAATCTTAATAATTTTAAATGAACCTTAGCAAAGAAAGGCTGGGAAACGGAAAACACTAACGATATTCAAACTGAAAGTGGAATAGAAAATGTGGACAACTAACTTCATTGGAATGGCATCCCCCAAAATGAAGTCTTATGTGTATTTTCAGCCAAGCACATTGTTGAAACCCAATCAAACTTGTAATTCATTATCCAAGATCCAAGGGAATGCAATTCTATCACACAGAGTGGGTCATGGAGACTTTAGTAAGACCACATCAGGCTCCCCACATTGCATAAGGAAGAATGGTGTCATAAATGGGGTAGAACCAATGCAGGCTCCACTTCATTTGTACATGAGCAGAACTGGGCAATTATAATCCCAGAAATCAAGGCACAAAAATAATGACCACAAATGAAATGAAAGATCTAACACTAAAAGAAAACGGAAACAACAGGGGGATGACAATTGTTTAGACTTGAAGAAACCCAGGCATGATTCCTTCATCCCGCTTTTCAGGTAAGGAAAGATTGAACACAGAGAGCATTAGTGCTCAAATTTAAAGTTTCTCTGCTTAAAGGTGATATAAAGCTATTAACTTGCCTAAATAAAGTTTTTTCAATATTTTAAATATTGCTCTTTCATAAAATACAGGCATTTAAAATACAAAATCATTTGTCTTTAGTATTTGATAATACTAAAATATACTTTAATATTTTGATAATACCAAGGGTGGGAAGGAGGGATGGGTATCCTTAGCTGACACAGGGAATAAGAACTATTTGCATAGTATAGCTGCAGCCTTCAACTACAGATTCCCCATGTCAGGTTAAGGCAGCTGACTACATTTTTTAGCTCATTTTCTTTGCATGCTGGTTAATATGCCACATCAGATTTCAGCAGCATCCTTCAATGCCAGACCAAGGTATTCCCTTCCCCACCTATTACTAACCAGTACATTAAACATTTCTGTATGAAGCCAACAGGCCCCTTTTTCCTCAAGGCACAAAATTATACTTAAAGCCATGACCCCAGGCAGGGCAGTGCAGTGGCGTTAAAGTATGAAACTAAAATCAGCATACTCTCTCCAAGGGTTCCAACTTTGGCCCCATGCCTGGATGGGGAGGTCGGCCACTTACTAGCCATATAAGTTTCGACAAGTTACTTAGCCCCCTGTGAGTGTCTGTTTTCTACATGAAAATGGGAAATAAGAGATTAAAAGGGCAGGAGTGTAAAGCAAAACTCAAGAGACTGCCTCATGGAAGATGCTCAGTTTACACTGCCCTTTGTGCACCATCGCCCCACCTCGGATGTTTGTTCTCATGCTTAATCTCTCTCCCTATCTCGCTGTCATGTAATGCAGTAGAACCTCCTCCACCCCACCACATCCCCCAGACATGCCTCTGTGGGACTGGTGGTATTTCGTCCCTAGTACCATTGGCAACGTTAGAGGTCTCAGCTCATCCCATTAGTAAACAACCTGATGCCATTTCTTCATCAACTCTCTCCAAAAAACTTCTGCCTTCAATGTCTGCATGAAAACTCACTTGAAAAACACACAGGGGCCTATCATGGGGAGGGGGGAGGGGGGAGGGGGGAGGGGGGAGGGGGGAGGGATTGCATTGGGAGTTATACCTGATGTAAATGATGAGTTGATGGGTACAGCACACCAACATGGCACAAGTATACATATGTAACAAACCTGCACGTTATGCACATGTACACTACAACTTAAAGTACAATAATAATAAATAAATTTAAAAAAATAAATAAATAAAGTGCTGCAATGTTGAGGGCCCCATATATGTAGGACAGTGAACACAAATGTGGATGAAGCAGAAAACTTTCCATCAAAATTCCCAACCCAACAAAAAGACGAGGACATGCATGAGTGTGCTGTGTAGCCCAGGGGTAAAGACCACAGGCGCCAGACTCGGACTGGCTGGGATGGTGCTTGGCTCTGCCACTTGCTTGGTGTATGCATTCAGGCAACTTAATAACACCACTGGACATTAATTTCCTCCTCTGAAAAAAATGGAGCAAAATCAAATTACATTTAAATGACCTAATATAAGTCCTTAGCTCCATTTCTGGAAGCTAGTCTTCGGTTGGTGCAAAAGTTATTGCAGTCTTTGCCATTAAAAGTAATGGCCAAAACCATGATTACTTTTGCACCAACCTAGTAACTGAAGATAGCTGTATTATAATGATAATACTGTTATTGATAACTAAAATTACACAGTGTTTCAGTTCACGCTGCTACCACCAAATACCTTAGACTCGGTAATTTATCAAAAATAGAAATGTATTGCTAACAGTTCTGGAGGCTGGTAAGTTCAAGATCAAGGTGCCGGCAGATTCGGTGTCTGGTGAGGGCTCACTTTCTGCCCCAACTTGTGGCTGTATGCCCTCACAGGGTGGAAGAGGCAAACAAAATCCCTCAAGCTACTTTTACAAGGGCACTAAGAGTGTCCTTTAAAAAATCTACAAGGGTGATTAGGTGACCTCCCATAGGCCCCATCTCTTAATACTATCACCTTGGGGGTTAGGTTTCAACGTATGAATTTGGGGATACAAACATTCAGACCATAGCACACCGTATATGTGTTAAGAGTATAAACAAAATGCCACCTCAGTGTGGAGGCTTAATTCTCCCTAGACAGGGCAAGAGCAAGAAGTGGCCAAAAAAATTTTTAGAAACAAGGTGGGCCTTGATCTGGGTTTGGAAGGAGGAGGAGAGCTTGGCCAGGTGAAGAAGGTAACAGCATTGAAGGCAGAGGAGGCTCAATGCTGTGACCCTGTGAATGACTGCATGTTGGCTCAGGGTTCTGCCAGTGTGATGGATGAGGCTGGAGGGCAGACAGGCAGATTCAGAAGGACCCAAAGACCTACAGTGCCATGCTAAGAAGATAGCAATTAAAATATTACCCCAAACTAGGGTGTTTGCTTACTATTTGCTAGAATAGAGGCCAGCAATTATACAGACTGAAGGGAAGGCCAAGGTTGCACATGCTAAACACAAACATTGAGGCAGACTTTGGAAAGCAATTTGTCATAATCAATATTAATGTTGCCTGTTGGCCCACATGGGGATAACCCCTAGGAAAACAAGCCGTCTTTGGGGGCTCAGTCAGGGATACATAGCCTTAGAAGCAAGGAATGCAACACTTAATCCTGAATCAAAGGAGCCACTCATTTGCAAAAAAATAGATCTCTACATTTTTAAGTTAAAAAAATTGTAAAGCCCTCACAACAGATTATCAAGAGGTTTCAGCATGCATAAGCACAAATGTGTAATGTGAAAGTTCTTTTATTTAAATAAATAGTTGGAGAATTTTCCTAAAATGATCTCTGGTTGGGAGAAGGTTGGATTTTTTCTTCCTTTTCTATTTTGCAGCTGCAGCAAAATAACTTAAAAAAAAAAAAATACTGTGGCCAGCCAACTTCCTTTCCAAACATTTGGTCCTGAGTAGCTCCTGCAAAGAATAGTCAAGTGTAATAGACGTGTAGGAATGTGGCAATCCATTTGCTTTATTTCTCCAAAATTATTGCTGATTGCAGGTTTGGGGGAAGGGTTGCGTGGGAGACATTAGCTGCTCTGTTTCGTTTGGTCTAGGAATGCATTTCTAGGACTTTCTATCTTTCTCTGCTGAGCAGTTCATTCAGGGTCTTCCTCTTGCCCTGAAAGTTTGATGGTCAGAGGAAATACTCATGGCATATTTCTACCCTTTTGTAACAACACCAATCATATCACACACAGCAGGTCAGGGGATCTTCACCTGGAATGAAAATGCAAACTAGCCAGAGGCGGAGTCACCATTATGTTTTAATCAGTTTCTTTAAATGAATGATTCAGAAATCAAGCAGCCATGTGCCGGTTAAACATTGTTATATACATACAAATTTAAAAAGTGATGAAATAAGATGGATATGTACTGATATAAAAGGATGTCAAAGATAGATTATGAAAAGAGAAAAGTGCCGAAAAATATGTTTAATGCAATGCTAATTTTATGATTCACAAGAGAAACAAGAAACTGTATGTTTGGTTAGGAAGGAGGAGATGTCTGGAATGCTGTATGGTATATTATAGACCAAATTCCACTGGGGTTATTCTTCTAGGGAATAAGAAGGGACATGAAGGAAAGAAGGAATCTGCTTTTGCTTTTTTTTTTTTTTTTTTTTTTAAACACAAAGAAGTATTCTTTTAGAAGTTAAAAAATAACAAAAACACAATGGAGTAAAAAAATAAATTTCATGATATTTTCATGCAATTTTGGGGGATCCTCTATTAAGTGTCTCTAAGTATCACACAGTATTATCCTCCTCAATCAATAGTCATGTTGTTCCACATGAGTAATTAAAATGGTTTCCTGGAATGCAAGTAGGAAGAGATCTGAGATATTTTAGATTGTACATTCCTTCAATGCTTTGCAAGGTTTGTTTCTCTGAGCCAATGACCTCTTTAGTTAGCATTTTTAGCAAATCTACCTGTTCATGGGACCAGATGCTTCAAGGCTACTGGGAACTTGCATAAAATTATTACCATTCTTCCTGTACACTAAACAACTCAGCATCTGAGGTGCAGGCTGGGCTGGGAGTTTACAGTTATTTCCTTTATCAATCTCTAGAACATAAACACTTATGAAGTGGCTGATGAGTCTGATACTCATATCCACAATATCACCCAGCGCCCAGAACAATGAGCTAGAAGCATTTTGGCTCTTTGAAGACAATTTTCACTAGTTGAAACAAATAACAACAAAAAATTATCCTAGTCACCTCCAACTGTTTTAACAAATTATTAGGTGACTTAAACAACAAACATTTATTTCTCACAGTTTTGGAGGCTGGGAAGTTCAAGATCAAGGTGCTAGCAGACCTGGTGTCTGGTGAGGGCCCTCTTCCTCATTTGCAGATGGCCACCTTCTTTCTGTGTCCTCACATGGTGGAGAAGGAGAACATCTCTCTTGTGTCTCTTCTTATAAGGGCACTAATCCTATTCATGAGGGCTCCATCCTCATGACCTAATCACCTCCCAAAGGCAGCACCCCCCTAATACATCACATTAGAAAATAGGACTTCAACATGAGTTTGGGGGAAACCCAAGCATTTGGTCTGTAGCAGAAATTTACTGGAAAGGTAACAGAAAAAAATAAAACTGAGCTAACAGGCATTGAAGAGGTATTTGCAGTACCTTTTCTGGGTATTTAGGTACTGTGTCACAAGCACTGTTTCTTCAGGAACAAATTGACTTAGCCAATTGCCATCTTTATGTCATTTCTTCTAGAAAAGACTTGGAGGAGCCCAGCTTAGGCTACATGTTCACTCTATGGCTAAGAGTAGGGTAACCCCTCGAAAGAAATCAAGGTGCTATCCGCAAGTGGAAAAGGGATGGATGTTGGACAGGCAGAAATATCAGGTATCTGCTACAGGAACATTTGCTGACAGTTAAAGATGCATTCTCACTGAGGGGAAGAAGAAATCCCTCAAAGACTCATCATCCCTCCAGATGCCAGTTTCCTTCTTACTGTCTGGAATATCAGCTCCTTCATATAGGACATCTTTCAGAATTTAATGCCATGGTTAGGGTATCCCCACATATAATGATGTCGTTTCCTTTTGATCAACAGTTATTTTACACTAGGGTTTCTTATTCTTGGCAATATTGATATTTGAGCTGGATACTTTTTGTTGTGGGAGGCTATTCTGTGATTTGCAGGACGTTTAACAGCATCCTTAGCCACTGCCTACCCACTGTATGCCAGTAGCATTCCCATCCATAGCCCAGCATTGACAATCAAAGATATCTCTGGACAACGTCCAGTGTCTTCTAGGGACAAAGTTGCCCTCTATTGAGAATTACTGTTTTATACAAAGATAAGATGTTTCATCCAACATTGCCAGCCCTGAGGACTTCAAAGTCCTGCAAGATCTGCAGTGACTACCTTGACCTTGCTATGTCATATCTTTCCAGATTTATAACCTCAATTGATCTCTGATTGCAGTCATAATAAGCGATTGCGAGTCTTGTAACCTGAGCATGCACAGATGAACAAAGTGTACCTGATTAGTGCCCCTAGAGCTGACTGGAACAAAAAAGTCAACTGCATATGGAACCTAAGTACCCAGACCAAGGAGTGTGGACCAAATTAAGAAGTAAGTGATGCCCTGTTCTGTTGCACTATGAACTTAAGATTCAAGACCCGGCAGCATCTCTCTGCATAGCCCAATCAGATCGTGTCTCCTTGCATTTTCCTGTTTTCCTCATTGTTTCTCTTTGCCTTGAAAACCTGCCTCTGGACACCAGCTTGAGGAGAGACTTGAGTCCTCCCCCATATCTCCTTGCTGGTAGACCTTGCAGTAAAGCTGCTTCTTTTCTCAAAAGATGGTGCCATGGTATTGGCTTCTAGGCACATCAGGAGGGAGCCAATTGCTCGGTGACAGATGTTCTTCATTCCTTGGCATTGACATGCCCTTTTCAAGCCTAGAGTGTCTGTCTGCTGGAACACTTAGCAATCCTACCACCAAAAGTCCACCTCTGTGGAAAGGGCTGGTGGCCCGGCAAGAACTTATAGCCATGCCCTTGTAGATGAAGAGATCAGAGCCTCCTGATTGTCCTTGAACACAGGAGAAAGCCAATAGTGGAATGTAATAACGGGCTTCAGAGAGACAAAGTTATTGAGACATGTACAGTATTGGAGTCAGAATTTGTTGTAAGAAGTGTTTTAAAAACCTGTGTCAGGCTTATTGCCCTTGTTTAAACTTATGGATGAAAGATTTTGAAACTTCTCCTCAAAGCCAAGGTAAAATATTTGCTTCTGTCAAAATAACAAATTTTCATGTTAACACGTATCTGGCCCTTGGGCCTTGGCAAGTGTTTGGAGACTCTAAGGCAGACCCAAACAAAGCATTTGATGACTGTGCACCCCCTTTAGATCCTTCCCATTGTCAAGGAACATTCCTAACAAGGTGTGAACTAGAAAACCCTGCCTATCTCCTCCTTTAGATATGTCTTTTTAGATGCAATAAATAAATACAGATATGACTTTTCCTTATCTAGAAAACAGGTGTTAGATCAGGCCTAGGCTAGATTTTACCCGCCCAGCTAACACCCAGCTCACGGGGACGAAACCCGGCCTCTGTGGGCTGCCATGTGTGTCTATTCACAGGCTCACCTCCAAAAGTGTGATAACACTAGTTGAAGACAGAACTTAATCCTTTAATTCCCCTAAAGGAGGTTTTCAGTTAAGTTTTTGTTTTACCCTCATTACATCATTTCCGTGTGGCCTGAAATAGACAAGAGGAATTTACTTAGGGTAGAAAACTTTTCAACCTCACTTGCAACAAATGTGGCTTTCTAATATAATTGCCAGGCATTGGGACATTACCATTGCTTTCAGGGACAGCAGCACTGAGAGTCGCAAGGACTTTGGGTATAGCTTATAAATTGATTGACAGCCTTAAGCTTCCAAAGTAAATTTCTAAAACCCAAGTAATTTTTTTTGCAGACATGTGAAACTTCGGAATTCCAATGGGAAAAGAAAGCTTTATTTTTAAAATAAACTTTTAAGTTTGAAAACAAAACCAGACAAGCACTGCAGAAAGAACTGCTCTAAATTGAATTTCAAAGTGTGTCTTTGTGTCAGGGCCACCTCTCCTTACTCCCAGCCACAGCCCTAACTAGTTTGGTGTGCTGTCATGACCTGTGGCCATCCCTCCCCGTTCATCAGTGCTGTCTTATGTGGCCTACTTTATAAGCTGCTACTGGTGTCCTCTCCCTTAAACCTACTCCAGATCATGTCACCGTTCTACTCAAAATCTCCGCTCTCACAACTGTATCACAGCTTACATTTTTTATTTTTCTTACAAAAGAAAGCCCAAACTCCCAGCTATAGCATTTAAGGCGCTCTCTCTGGTCCAAATTCTGTTTCTTAGGTTTTTCTGTCTTAATGCTTATATTCAAGACAAACAAGACTAATCAACTGTTTCGAAACTGAAAATATACTTTTCTATTCTATGCCTTCGCTAGGGTTGTCTTCACAGGCCTTCAACCTGTGCAGTCACACAGGCCCCATACTCAGAATACCTTGGGCTTGCTTTAATGCTCCTCTCTTGCTATCTTTAAATCCTTAATAATTTTACCCTTGCCTTGTGATACGGTTTGGACATTTGTCCTGTCCAGATCTCATGTTGAAACGTAATCACCAGTGTTGGATGTGGGGCCTGCTGGGAGGTGTTTGGGTCACGGAGGCAGATCCCTAGTGGCTTGATGCTGTCCTCACAATATTGAGTGCGTTCTCACAAGGTCTGGTTGTTTAGAAGTGCGTGGCGCCTCTCCCACCCTTGTTCTTGCTCCGGCCATGCGATGTGCCTGCTCCCTCTACACCTTCTACCATGATTAAAAGGTCCCTGAGGCCTCACCAGTAGATGTCAGCACCATGCTTCCTGTAAAATCTGTAGAACTATGGCTAACTAAACCTCTTTTCTTTATAATACCCAGCCTCGGCTGTTTCTTTATAGCAACTCAAGAATGGCCCTAATATACCTTGTGTTTAGTAAGTGAAGTCTGGTGGGGGACAGTGCAGTGTGCGCACAAGCATAGGAGATACACATAGGATACACAGTCTGTGGCCTCTGGTTTCTACCCCAATGCACCTGGAGTGTTTGTGATACCGATGGGCACTGAATCCTGGTGACCCCCCAATCAGTGGGTGTTCAGCAAAACCCAAAGCCAGTGCAAATGTTACTTCTGTAACTGAGTAAATGGTCAGCCCAAACAGCCCATGTTTTTCATTTGAGCCAGAACTTGCTTCAAATACAGAAGACAATGGTGTTCCCAGAAACGCAAATGACCAAGGAACCCTATGTCATATTCTTTCTTGCTCATGTTACTTCTCCTTTACGCCAACTACTTATGCCGAAAATGATGACAGAGAAGGAAAAGGAAAGATGGGGCAACCCATAGTTCCTTTTGCTTTCAGTCTTTCTTTACTCATCAGTAAGCCACAGTAAAAAAAAGTGTTGGTAGAATGTGCACTTATCAAGAGGTGAAATCCAAACAGCTGAGTAGCTTTTGTGCAGTGTTTCCATTGTTCTGGTAAGAACACAAAGCATACACATGTGTAAAACAAGAAATAAAAACAGCATAATTTTGACACGGCATATGACTTCAATGCTCTTATATTTGCACTTAAAACCGGCATTGCACAATATAAAAATGAATGGTTAAATTCATGCTAATAACTTAAATTTTTAGTTTTTCTTTTAGAATGACATTAAATAGCAAATGTAATAAGCACCCTGATAATGGAGAAAGAACACATAAAGGAACCACAACAAGTCAAGAGAAAAACCGAAGAAGAAGAAAGGAAGCAGCTTTCTATTTTAACACCATCAGCGGCACTTTCTTTCTGCCTTTTCAGCAAGAGGCACCCTCATTTTCATTTTGCAGTGGGACCCCCAATTGTGTAGCCAGCCTGGGCCTTTGCTAAAATTTTTCTTCTCCAGAAAGCCTCTCCTCCTTTCCCTTTTCTCTGCCACTTCCCAATCTCTGCCTGTCAAAATTCAACTCTTATTCTTCAAATCTTCATTTAAATATCTCATCTTCTAGAGCTTTCCCGAGTCCTTCCAGAAATGATTGCTTCCATAGACTTGGGTAGCTATGAGGTTACTTAGCAAGGTAATTTGGTATAAATTCCCATTTCCCTTAAGAGGTGCCAATCAAGCTTTCCTGGGGGCATGGATAGTAAGGTTCTTCCTGCCTGCCCTGCAGCTCTTTGCACACCTTGTCCTCCATTGGTGCTCTGTGAGCATATGAATTGAGAAGGCAGCAACATGGGCATAGAGACAAGGTGGGCCAGGAAGTTTGTCTTAGTTTTAGTTCCCACAATCAGTGGGTGTCCCTCCCATTACTCCCAGGTTGCTTCCACAATAACGAATTGTGGCTTTGTTTTTCAGTCCTAGGGGAAACCTTTGTCAGATAACTCCAAGATACAAAGGTTTTATTTCCACAAAAATTCAAGGTCTACTTTTATAGACTGAATTGCATCCTCCCAAAATCCTATGTTGAAACCAGAACCCCCAATGTGACCATATTTGGAGAGAGACTCTTCAGGAGGTAATTCAAGTTAAACAAGTTCATAAGGAATGGAGCCTTGCTGTGATGATTAGTGGTCTTATAAGAAAAGATGCAAGAGAGTTCACCCTCTCTCCCTCCACCACACAAGGACACAATGAGAAGGCAGCTGTCTGCAAGCCAGGAGGCAGGTCCTCACCAGGAACCAGATTGATCTGCACCTTGATCTTGGACTTCCCAGCCTCCAGAACTGTGAGAACTAACTTTCTGTTGTTTAAGCCACCCAGTCTGTGGTGATTTTTTATGGCAGCCCAAGCAGGTGAATATACCTATCAATCTTCCACTCTTTATAGTAGAAACCAACTGACATGGAAAAAGCATTTTCTCAGGTAAAGGTAGCTAGCTATGGCAGGAAATTTCCTCAAAGGATACACAGAAAGAGAGGACACTTGACATTTTGTCATTGCATAGATAACGATAGTTGTTAAGTTAGGAATAGCCATAGCTAGAGTGGTGTTTCTCAAAGTGAAATTCACAGGTCACCTACACAAACATACTAAGAGTTTCTGCTTTCAGCACCCCCAAATATGCACTTTGAACCATCACCTTAATATGTGAAAAGCACCAAGTCAGAGCCTTAGAGGGAAATACAGACAGTGAAGACACTGGACAGAAACGTTGAGGTCATGACTCCCTTATAATTAAGAAACTCTAATACCAGAGGCAATTGACATGCACACAAAAGGGGTGTACAATAGCACATCATGAAGATATCAGCAAAAAAGAAAGAGAAGAATGGAGACAGAGCAGGGAGAACTGCCCTCCCAACCATGCTTTGATAAGGGCTTCACTAACAATCTAATGGGAGGGGGTCAAGATTACACCAGAATCATACTGTCTTCAGGGCTGTGTACACTGCTGTATATAGACACTAAGTAACTAATGAGTTGATTTTACAAAATACAAGCAGAGTAAGACTATACATTCTTAGTTTGTGTCTTCTTGTTTTAAACTTATGAAGACCAGACATAAAATACTCATTTGGGGTATTCAAAAAAATTGCTGTGCACGGGGTGGTCCTAGCTTTCCACTGTGATCTTGACCCTGGACCTTAGGATGAATAGACCAAACACATCTTGCCTCATGGACATATTCCTTTTATTATATATCATAGGGTAGCTTTTACCCTAGGCCAGGCACCATGCTAGGCACTGGGGACACACAGGCAAATTAGATGTAGTCTTTGCCCTGGATCATGGAGAGACGAAATAGAATGGAAATACAACACCCACGGAGAAGGATATTCCCACCCAGTGCCCACTGCGGGATAGACGGACAATCCCCAGCTTAGTGATGGTCTGATGCATGATTTTTTACTTTATGATACTGCTAAAGCGATATACATTCGGTGGAAACCATACCTTTGAGTGTCCATACAACCATTCTGTTTTTCACTTTCAGTACCGTCTTCAATAAATAATATGACATATTCAATACTTTATCATAAACAGGCTTTGTGTTAGATGATTTTGCCCAACTGTAAGCTAATGTAAGTGTCCTAAGCGTGTTTAAGATAGACTAGGCTAAGCTATGTTGTTTACCAGTTTAGGTGTACTAAGTGCTTTTTCAACTTGTGGTATTTTCAAATCACAGTGAGTTTATCAGGATGAAACCCTATCATAAGTCAAGGAACATCTGTACAACAATGATCTCCCCAGCATGGACCATACGTTTCCACCTGCCATTGTTAATTAAAACACACATGTGTTGAGAATTATTATAACTAAATACAAGGCAAGGACCTGGAGTAAGAGAGGCAGGCAGGCAAGCAGGCAGGCAGGCAAGCAGGCAGGCAGGCAAGCAGGCAGGCAGGCAAGCAGGCAGGCAGGCAGGCAGTTTCTCATCTCAGCAGCCTATCCCGTGCTCAGAGGAAAACCAACCAAATTACAGACTCCCCAGGAAGTGCTCCTAAACTACACTTAACAACTGGCCCATGATTTTGATTTCCCAAATTTGGACATTACTAGATTTTGGAGGAAAGATCGGAGGCAACTTGCAGTACTGTGGTGCCTGTGTTCAAGTAATTTAGTTAACAATGGCCCCAAATATAGTGATGCTGGCAATTCAAATATGGCAAAAAAAAAAAAAAATGCTTCCTTTAAGTGAAAAGGTAAAAGTTCTTGACTAATGGAAAGAACAACAACAACAGAAAAAGTCATAGACTGAGTCTGCTAAGATCCACAGTAAGAATGGAGCTTCTATACATGAAACTGTGAAAAAGAGAAAATCCATGCTGGTTTTACCACGGCACGTCAGACTGCAAAAGTTACAGCCACAGTGCATGGCAAATGCATAAAAATGGAAAATGCTTTACATTTGCAGGTGGAAAACATGAGCCAAAAACGTACTCCAACTGATGGCAATGTGTTGCACCAGAAAGCGTTGAGCCTATGTGAAAATTTCAGCAAGGAACAGGGATCCCCTGAAGTGAGTGATACCAAGCCATTTACTGCCAGTAAGGGATGGTTACACAGATTCAGGAATAGTTTTGGACTGAAAAATATGAAAATTACTGGAGAGGTTTTATGTGTCAAGGAGGAAGTTGCTGCCACATTTCTGGTGGAAGTGAAGAAATTAAGGGGAAGGGATGCCACCCAAAGCAAATCTCCAATTATGATGAAACCAGATGCTTCAGGAAGACGATGCCCAATAAAACCCACATTCATAAGGTGCAAAGGAGGCCCCAGTCATAAAACATGGAAGGACAGATGAACTCTGGTGCTATGTGACAATGTTGCAGGGCGTATGATAAAGCCAGGCATGGTGTACAAAGCAAAGAACACACGTGCTCTCAAGCACAAAAACAAAAATTATCTGCCTGTATTCTAGCAACATAATCAGAAAGTATGGGTGACAGCCATCTTATTTACAGAATGTCTTCACCAATGCTTCATCTAAGAAGTAAAAAAAAAAAAAAAAAATGTACTTAGAAAAGAAAGGGTTAGAATTTAAAATTCTATTAGTAATAGACACTGCACGTGGCCAGACATAATAAGAAGGCAGCCATCTGCAAGCCAGGAGGCAGGTCCTCACCAGGAGCCTATGAAAATGAAAATGTACACGCTATATTTTTAACTCCAAATACGACCTCACTGCTTCAGCCCCTTGACCTGGGCATCATTCTGTTTGTCAAGGCCACATACACCCGCCTTGTATTTGGTCACATTTGACCAGCAATTGATTGCAGACCCTAATCTGCAGTGATGGAAGTCATTTATTATTGCTGATGCAATAACATTCATCAAAGCTGCAATGGATTAATTAAAAACAGAAACAGTAAATGCCTGCTGGAAGAACTTAGAGAGTGAAGTTGTGAATGATCTTAAATGCTTCTGAGGGATGGATGGAGAAGTTAGGAAAATTGTTCATAAAGCAAGACGAGTTGGTGGAGAAAAATATGCCAATCTGCTTGATGTGGACAGGGAAGAACATACTCAGGGTCATCAAGATGTACTTACAAACAAGGAATTGGAAGAACCTGTTGAATCACCTTCAGAGGAAAAGAAAGATCAAGAAAAAGAAACTGGATCACAATGTGGACATTAACTTTGCCAAAGTGTTTCCAATTACAGAGACATTAAGGAACAAAATTGTGGAATGTGATCCTTGGAGGGAATATAGCATCAAAGTCACCTGTATGAACAGGATTACAACCTCTGCAACAACACTATGATGAGTTAAAAAGAAAGAAACTGCAACCTCCAATTATAATGTTCTTCCAAAAGTTTTCAGAAAAAAAACAACTTCAACTATTAAGGATCCCCAACTATTGATATTCTCTGCTCCTGACCTGCAGCCTTCAACATCAGCATAACTCGATGACCCAGAATGATCTGAAGCAGATAATCCTCCTCCTGAGGTACCCAAATGGCCAATAGTAGCCTAACACTGTGTCACCATGTCTATGTCATCCTTCTCACTTCATCTTGTCACACGGGTGACATCACAAGAAGGAGTATAGTACAATGAGATATAGTACAATGAGATATTTTGAGAAAGAGAGAGGCCACATTCACGTAAGTTTCACTACAGTATATTGTTATGATTATTCTATTATTATTTTTAATCTCTTACTGTGCTTAACTTGTAAATTAAACATGATCTATCCATGGCTTTGGGCATCCACTGGGGAGTCTTAGAATGTATCCCCTGCAGATAAGGGAGGACTACTGTATATTTCAGAGATTTGGAGAGATTTATAAATCTGAGAGAGGCAATGATGGTAAAGCACATGAGGCATGAACACAGCTTAGATTCAAACTGTGGCTTTGACATTATTAGCTGTACATTCCTACTTATCCTTTTTGTGCATAGTTCTCTCATTGGTAAAATGCGTCTATTAATATCTGCCTCAAAGAGTCATTTCATAAATTAAATCAGAAACTATTTGAACTGTATGTAGAATTAATCAGAACTTACATAAAACACAGAAGCTGGCACACAAGGCTTCAGCATGCTATCCGTTCACTCCATTAGCATTGTCAACTGTGTCTCCACACTCCTTTCAGATTCCATACAACTCTGAGCGTCTGATTTTCCTGTACTTGCCTCATCATCTTGTGTAATCATTTCCAAAATACAGATAATGCTCATGCAGTGTAGAGGGGAGAGACTGGGAAAAGTGAATACCCCAAAACCTAAGCTGTTGATCAGGTTCATGGACTAGAAGTGAGAAGATCCCATTTGTTGGGGCCATACATATACAGTCGTTGCACAGATCTGAAAACACAAAACCTATGGAGAGAAGTAAATGATTTCAAACTGGAACAAGGAAAAGAGTTCTCAGAATAATAACGAGTATGTAAATGAAGACAGAATATTGTCAGAGAGGTTCTCTGGAGGAATCTATTGAGCACTGCCTAACAAGAAATGGCTCAGTCATTTTTATGCACAATTTTTTTTCTTTTTATTATACTTTAACTTCTAGGGTACATGTGCACAACGTGCAGGTTTGTTACATATGTATACATGTGCCATGTTGGTGTGCTGCACCCATTAACTTGTCATTTACATTAGGTATATCTCCTAATGCTATCCCTCCCCTCTCCCCCCATCCCACAACAGGCCCTGGTGTGTGATGTTCCCCTTCCTGTGTCCAAGTGATCTCATTATTCAATTCCCATCTATGAGTGAGAACATGCAGTGTTTGGTTTTCTGCTCTTGCGATAGTTTGCTGAGAATGATGGTTTCCAGCTGCATCCATGTGCCTACAAAGGACATGAAGTCATCCTTTTTTATGGCTGCATAGTATTCCATGGTGTATATGTGCCACATTTTCTTAATCTAGTCTATCATTGATGGACATTTGGGTTGGTTCCAAGTCTTTGCTATTGTGAATAGTGCCACGATAAACACATATGCACAATTATTTATCAATTCACTATTGAAGTACTGCACAACTGCCACGAGAGCAACTGAAGATGAAAATGAAATATTCTTATATTTTTACTTTCCAGGGGTTCCTAATTTTTATACCATGAACTTCCTGGTGGGTGAACCCCATGAAACTATATCTTAAAATAACATTATTGGCCGGGCGCGGTGGCTCAAGCCTGTAATCCCAGCACTTTGGGAGGCCGAGACGGGCGGATCATGAGGTCAGGAGATCGAGACCATCCTGGATAACCCAGTGAAACCCCGTCTCTACTAAAAAATACAAAAAAAAATTAGCCGGGCGAGGTGGCGGGCGCCTGTAGTCCCAGCTACGCGGGAGGCTGAGGCAGGAGAATGGCGTGAACCCGGGAGGCGGAGCTTGCAGTGAGCTGAGATCCGGCCACTGTACTCCAGCCTGGGCGACAGAGCCAGACTCCGTCTCAAAAAAAAAATAAAAAAATAAAAAAATAACATTATTAAATATATAAAAGATGTGGTATGATAAAATCAGTTACCTTGAAATACAATTATTAAATTTTTTAACCCAAAAGCACTAAATTTGTGATAGAGTATTATATATGCACCCTTCATGTGTTAAGCAAAAACAAAATCTAGTGGCACATCTAATCCCCAAGAACTACTCCAAGAATTAATGAGCATAAATGATATTTAGAAATACCTGCAACCGGACCCTTTTCTTATACCATGTACAAATATCAACTCAAGATGGATTAGACTTAAATGTAAAACCTAAAACTATAAAAACCCTGGAAGATGACCTAGAAAATACCAGTCTGGATCTAGGACCTGGCAAAAATCTCATGACAAAGTTGCCAAAAACAATCACAACAAAGATTGGCATATGGGACCTAATTAAACTAAAAAGTGTCTGCACAGAAAAAGGAACTATCAACAGATGAAACAAACCTACAGAGTGGTAGAAAATATTTGCAAACTATGCATCCAACAAAGGTCTAATATCAAGAATCTGTAAGGAACTTAAATTTATAAGCAAAAAACAGGCAACCCCATTAAAAAGTGGGTAAAGAACATGAACAAACACTATTCACTATTCAAAAGAAGACATACATGAGCCAAAAAGCATATGAAAAAATGTTCAATATCACTAATAGAGAAATGCAAGTCAAAATCACAATGAGATACCATTTTACACTGGTCAGAACTGCTATTATTAAAAGGTGAAAAAATAACAGATGCTGGCAAGGTTACAGAGAAAAGGGAGCACTTACACATTGCCAGTGGGAATGTAAATTAGTTCTACCATTGTGGAAAGCAGTGTGATGATTCCTCAAAGAGCTTGAAACAGAAGTACCATTCAACCCAGCAATCCTATTATTGAGTATATAACCAAAATAATATAAATTATTCTATCATGAAGACATATGCACCCATGTTTATTGCAGCACTATTCCCAATAGCAAAGACAGAGAATTGACCTAAATGCCCATCAACTGTAGACTAAAGAAAATGTGTGAACACCATGTAATACTACATATACACCATGTAATACTACACAGCCATTAAAAAAAAAAAAAAAAAGCAAGATCACATCCTTTGCAGCAACATGGATAGAGCTGGAGACCATTATCCTAAGCAAACTAATAGCAGCACAGAAAACCAAATACCACATGTTCTCACTTATAAGTGGGAGCTAAATGATGAGAACACATGGACATAAAGAGGTGAACAATAGACAAGGGCCTCCTTGAGGGTGGAGGGTGAGAGGAGGGAGAGGATCCAAAAACTACCTATCCAGTACTATGCTTATTGCCTGGGTGACAAAATAATCTGTACACCAAACCCCCATGACACGTAGTTTACTACAAAACAAATTTGCACATGTACCTTTGAACCTAAAATAAAGTTTTTTAAAAAAAACAAATACCTGCAACAACTAGAATATTCTATGAAATATCTATTATTTTGATTGGTAACAAAGCCACAGGTAGTGTTCCTAATGCTATGGTTGGTTACTTATATTGATAATGAAATAAAGTGATAACTTGTAGAAGAGGTTAAGATAGTTTTTCTTTCTTTTTTTTTTTTTTTTTTTTTTTTTTTTTTTTTTGGCGGGGGGTTATTTGAGTCCATGGATCCCCAGGTCAAGAAGCCTTGCTTTGGGTAAATTAGGCCAGAGGGAAGGAGGAACATTTCTTTGCCATATGCTTCTCCATTGCAATCTTCTCCAGCCTCAGTCTTCTCCTTCTCATTAATATACTTCATGATTTTTCAGAGTTTTCTTTGGACTTTCACAGTACAACCAAAAAAGCAACATCTTTCCCACAACAGTCCTAAGGAAGCGGAGGCCTTGGCAATGGCCATCATTCCTTCCTCTGGAGTCACTACCTAATTTGTTTCTACTGCTTTGCCTAATGTGGACAAATGGTGTCTGGTCCACCACATCTCCTTGAAATCTTCGTTCTCTGTGGCTACTGCTGATATTTAGCATATTTTCTGCATTTGAGAAGAGAGCTGTGAGGAACAAGATGCTTATCTGCCTTGTTCTTCTGTGGGAATCTCAGCAACCACATGTTTGGGGGACTCCATGCCAAGAGGAGAGATTGGACCATCTGTCTCCAGTGCAGCAAGCATGAGGATGCTCGTGTTGGCTCTCCAGGAACCAGCTCTCTCCTTCTGACACTCCAGACCCCATCCCACTATAATGTACCGTGGCCCTGGCTTTCATCTCTGCTTAAATACCTTTATCTTAAAGAGACAACTTTGAGGGCAGACCACACGTGGCCATGGAGCATGGCTGGGGTATCTGTAAAGGTATCATCTTCTGCTGGTTGACCTTCTCACCGAACTGTATTGCTTGCTCTATAACTCCAGGACTCCTTTTCTCCTAACCCCCACCCAAGCATCCAGAACCGCAACTGCAGGGAGCTTGCGGGTCCTGACCAGAGGCTGCATGCATGCCCAAGACTTCCCGTTTATCCAACCAAAACTTACACACATCCTGCTGTGCAGTTTTCTCAGGGCTCTGCTTTCAACTTTCCAAAGTGAAACCTGATTACATGATATAAGATGAGGTGTGAGTTGATGACAGATGGTCAGGTACTGGGTAATTTCCCTCCCCACACTATATTGGTGGAGAAAATGCCCCACTTTGGTTGCTTAAGACACACCAGTGGTAACATTCAAGAACAGACCAGCAGGGTTGGGGGAAAGAGGAAAATGAAAGGAATATGCATGACCTATAATTAAAGGTAATCAAGTAGTTTATCATCCAAACCAGAACAACTTTGAGAGTGAAAAGTGGCTCTATTAATTTTCCAAGACAACAGCCATAAACCAAGGTTTATGATGACCTTACCCTTGGAAGGTGCTCAATGTGCAAATTTTTGTGTGTTCATATGAGTTTTTCTGGGAATGGTATTTTTATCATACACAGAGAGGTATATGACGCATAAAGGCTGGTAGCCACCAGTGTATATACGTTTAGGGTTGGGTGGCATAGTGGAGTCAGAAGAGGGATTAAATCTTCACTCTAGAACTAAAAAGTGTGTAACCTCAAGCAAGTGACTTGCCCCTTCAAGCTACTGTTGACTCATTTAAGAAAATGAGGATAATACCTGCTTTGCAGATACATATATAAAAGGTCTGTATCTTCAATTGATGTTCAAATGTATATGTAATTGATGTATAAATATTGTTTTCCCCTTTATTCCCTTCCCTCTAATACTTTTACCCTCTGATTTTTGAGCATTGTTAAACCAATTACACATAATTATATCTAACATATAATTTATATATTACATAATTTAATTATAATTTATAATATATAATTTATATATTGTGTAATTTAGTTACATGTAATTGTTACATAATTATATATACAATCAAATTACATAAAGATGATGTTACCATCCTAACACATTCTTGCCCATCTTCCTAGTTTCTATTTTTAATGTCCTAATCAGTCTGCTGTAATTTTCCCTTCTGTATTTATTCCCCACTCAAGATAGAAATCATACATTTTTCTTTATTTTCATAGCACTCACAAGAGTCTATAGTGTTGATGTAACATGATGTATCTTATTTTTACAATATAGTTCATTTTATATTTTAATTAAAAGTACAGTAGACATCTTTTTCTTTTCTCTTTTGAATAATTTCCTTTGACTCATATCCCAATATGAAATTAGACTTTTCAAAGGATATAAACATGACGACTATTCTTGATGTGTGGAACCAAACTGCTTTCACAGAACAGTTGGATTAATTTACACTGCCCCAGTTCTTTATGAGTGTAATTAATTTCACTCTAACCTGTTCAACATTGGAAATTATTTTAAGTTTTTAATTTAACTTTAGTCATGAACTAGTGCCTTGACTTGGTCTAACTTGCATTTCTTTTTTTTTTTCTTTCAAGACAGAGTCTCTCTCTGTTGCCCAGGCTGGAGTGCAGTGGCACGATGTTGGCTCACTGCAATCCCCATCTCCCAGGTTCAAGCCATTCTCCTACTTTGGCCTCCCAAGTAGCTGGGATTACAGGTGTTCACAACCACGCCTGGCTAATTTTTCTATTTTTCAGGAAAGGGAGTTTTGCCATGTTGGCCAGTTTGGTCTCGAACTCCTGGCCTCAAATGGTCCTCTCACTTTAGCCTCCCAAAGTGCTGTGATTACAGGCGTGAACTACCACGCCCGGCCTAACTTGCATTTCTTATTATTAGCAGCAAAGTTGAATATGAATGACTTTTCATATGTACAATGTTAACATTCCATTATTCAATTTATTTTTATCCTTTTCCCATTTATCTATTGATTCTGATGCTTTTATAAACATGGGCTTTTACCGGTATTAGTCATTAGTCTTATTTCTTTATTTCTTTTCCTTTTCTTCTGTTTATTCCTAATTACAAAACACTTGTTGGTTTTAAAAACAAGTATTTATATTAAAAATAATTTAAGGCCAGGCATGGTGGTTCATGCCTGTAATTCCAGCGCTTTGGAAGGCCCAGGCAGATGAATCACTTGAGGTCCAGAGTTCGAGACCAGCCTGGCCAACATGATGAAACCCCATCTCTACTAAAAATACAAAAAACTAGCTGGGCATAGGGGCGGGTGCCTGTAATCCCAGCTACTCAGGTGGCTGAAGCAGGAGAATCGCTTGAACCCAGGAGGCGGAGGTTGCAGTGAGCCAAGATTGCACTCCAGACTAGGCAAGAAGAGCAGAACTCTGTTTTAAAAAAATAAACTAATTAATAAATAATAATTTAAAATAGAAAAAAAGTCCACTACCCTTCACTACTTAAGTTTTAGCATCTTTTTGCCTTCTTTCTTTTATAACGTTGATACATTTTCAACAGTATTTTTATCTGATTGCAAAAGTATTATATATGCTGCACACTATTCTACCATATCACTGTCCCTTGTCTGTTCATTTTGTTCTTCTGTCTCCAGATTTTGGATTGATCCTAATTTTTTTACATTAAAAATAACGTCATTCAGGCTATTCTTGGATGTAAATGCTTTTTTTCCTGTTTGCGTAGGACAGAGTCTTAGAATGAAGAATACGTGTCAGAGAAAAGAAACATTTTAAGATTGTTGGTATATGTTGCCACTTTGCATTCCAGAAAAATAAGGATCAACCTAAGGCACCATGAGTGTTTGTCTGGCTATCACAAAACTTTCCCCTTCAGTGAGTACATGTATTTTTAATCTTGTTAATTTGGTAAACAATGGTACCTCATTGTATTTCTTGGATTACTAGGAAGGCTAAAATATTTTCATGATCTGTATATGTTTTTAAGAGTTGTTTTTCATTTCTTTTGATCAGTTTTCTTTTGTGACTTTTTCTTTTGAGACCTTTTTATGAATTAAGGATATTAATCCTTTGTCATTTGCTGCAAATGTTTTCTTCCAGTTTGCCTTATTTTTTCCACAGAGTTTTGAATTTTTGTGTAATAAATTATTTCTAATTTTTAGATGAGATTTTTCTGTTACTTTGGGCTTAAAAATCTTCTCCCAACCACGTAACAAATATTGATCTATTTTTTCTGCCTTTGTTTTCTGACTTTATTTTCAAATATTTAACTCTATAATTTAGTAAGCATTTATTGTTAAAGTGAAAAATTCAAATATTTAACATTTTTCAGTAGTTCAGTTTTTATAACACCACTTATTGAATATTTTCTCCACTGATTTGTCATATTTTCTTCAGCATCAATGAACTCCTAAATATTTTAAGACCTCTTTCCAAACTATTCTTTTCCATTAATCTTATTTTTGGACCAGAATTATACTATTTATAAATCCACTTTAACACCTAGTAAGGCAAATACCCTTCATTCTTATTTTTATAAAACATTTGTGATTTGTTAACTCATTTTTTTGTATTTTTTGTTAACTCATTTGTCCAAATTTGAAGTTACTTTCTTAGGATTTCACTTCTTATCCCTGTCTCTCCAATCCTCCTGGGATATTATGTGACTCTTCATTGTCTCTATAAACATACTGTATCTCTTCATTTAATTAAGACTTTTTAAAAACTTCCCTAATATAATGTTTTAATTTACTTTGCACAAGAATCACACTTTTCTTGCTAAAACCATTCTTGGGTATATGTTTGTCAGTAGCACAAATGACTTTTTTTTTTTTCCTGTTCTATTTTCTAATTGCTTGTTTTGATAGGAAAGCCTCTTTTTTTTCAATATTTGCCTAGGATATAGCCAATTTATTGAGCTTACCAATTATAAAGCAATTGTTACCAAACTTGTCTATACATTAGACTCACTTAGGGATCTTTAAAAATTCCAAAACCCAGGACACACCTCAGACAAACTAAATCACAGCCTCCGGGAGAGGTTCCAGCATCTGGAGTTTTTTGACATTCCCCATTTGGATTCCAATGTGTAGATAAATTTAGGAACCATTATTCTAAAACATTTTCAGCTAATTCTCTTGGATTGTTCAGGAGCATCATCTTATGATTTTCAAATAATAGTTTATCTTTTCATTTACAATCATTATATCTTTTATTTCATGTTTTGTTGTGTTACCCAGAATTTTTAACTTTTATTTTAGATTCAGGGGGTATGTGTACAGATTATCTGGGTATATTGTGTGATGCTAAGATTTGGGGTATGAATGATGTCATCACCCAGGTACTGAACATAGTATCCAACCGCTAGTTTTTCAACCCTTCTCCCCTTCCTACCTGCCTGTTCTAGTAGTCTCCAATTTTTATTGTTGCTGTCTTTATGTCCATGGTTACCCAATGTTTAACTCCCACTTATAAGTTAGAACATGTGCTATTTGGTTTTCTGTTTCTGTGTTAATTCACTTAGGATAATGGCCTCCAGCAGCATCCATGGTGCTGCCATAGACATTTCATTCTTTTTTATGGTTGCATAGTATTTCATGGTGTTAATTTACCACATTTTCTTTATCCAATCCACTATTGATGAGCACAAGGGTTGATTCCATGTCTTTGCTATTGTGAATAGTGCTGCAATGAACATATGTGTGCATGTGTCTTTTTGGTAGAATAATTTGTTTTCTTTTTGATACATACCCAGTAATGGGATTGCTGGGTCGAATGGTAGCTCTGTTTTAGGTTTTTTGAGAGATCCCCTAACTACTTTCCATAGTGGCTGAACACCAACAGTTTATAACACAGGTCCCTAACTCCAGATACCCATCTGTGGCCTGCTAGGAACCAGGCTACACAGGAGGAGGCAAGCAGCAGGTGAGCAAGCATTACCACCTGAGCTCCGCCTCCTGTCAGATCAGTGGCAACATTAGATTGTCATGGGAGTACAAACCCTAGCGTGCAAACCGCACATGCAAGGAATCTAGGTTGCAATGTTGCATGCTCCTTATGAGAATCTAACGTCTGATGATCTGTGGTGGAACAGTTTCATTCCCAAACATCCCCCCATCCCCCACACCCACCCACCCCATGAGAAAAATTGTGGAAAAATTATCTTCCACGAAACTGGTCTCTAGTGCCATAAAGGTTGGGGACCACTGGTTTTTAAGCATTCCTTTTCTCCACAACCTCACCCGCATCTGCTATTTTTTGACTTTTTAATAATAGCCATTCTATTGCAAATGCAAATCAAAACCACTATGAGATGTCATCTCACCCCATGTGTGTGAGATAGTATCTCACTGAAATTTTGATTTGAATTTCTCTGACGATTAGTGACGTGAAGCTGTTTTTCATGTGCTTATTGGCCACTTGTATGCCTTCTTTTGAGAAGTCTCTTCATGTATTTTGTCCATTTTTGGATGGAGTTTTTTGCTTGTTCAATTGTTTAAATTCATTATAGATTCTGATATTAGACTTTTGTCAGATGTGTAGTTTGCAAATATCTTCTACCATTCTGTAAGTTTTCTGTTTCCTCAGTTGATAGTTTCTTTTGTTGTGCAAAAGCACTTTAGTTTAATTAGGTTCCACTTGCAAATCTTTGTTGTCGCTATGACTTTTGAGGACTTAGTCGTAAATTCTTTCTCAAGGCCCATGTCCAGATTGGTGTTTCCTAGGTTTGTTTCTAGGCTTCTTATGGTTTGAAAACTTACATTTAAATATTTAATCCATCTTCCTTAATTTTTGTATATGGTGAAAAGTGGGAATCCAGTTTCATTCTTCTTCATGTGGCTATCCATCTATCCCAGCACCATTTACTGAATCAGGAGTCCTTTCCCTATTGCTCATTTTTGCCAACTTTGTTGAACATCAGATGACTATAGATGTGCAGTTTTACTTTTGGATTCTCTGTTCTGTTCCATTGGTCTATGTGTCTGTTTTTGAACTAGTACCATGCTGTTTTGGTTACTATAGTCTTATAGTACAGTTTGAAGTTGGGTGATGTGATGCCTCTAGCGTTTTCATTTGTGTTTTGTTTTGTTTCCTTTAGGATCCCTTTAACTATTCAGGCTCTTTTTTGGTTCCATATAAATTTTAGAAAACTTTTTTCCTTTGTGAAAAATGATATTGGTAGTTTGATAGGAATAGCACTGTAGATGGCTTTGGATAGTATGACCATTTTAATGATATTGATTCTTCCAATCCATGAGCATGGAATGTTTTTCATTTGTTTGTGTCACCTATGATTTCGTTTAGCAGCATTTTATAGTTCTCGTTGTGGAGATCTTTCATCTCCTTGGTTAGAAGTATTCCTAGTTATTTTCTCTTTTTGTGGCTATGATAAATGAGACTGATTTCCTGATTTGGCTCTCAGTTTGAACATTATTGGTGTATATAAATGCTACTGATTTTTGTACATTGATTTTGTATGCTGAAACTTTACTGGAGTTATCAGTTCCAGGACGCTTTTGACAGTTTTGAGATTTTCTAGGTATAGAATCCTATCATCCACAAAGAGAGATAGTTAGCTTCTTTTTTTCCTGTTTGAATGCATTTTATTTTTTTTCTCTTGTCTGTCTGTTCTGGCCAGCACTTCCAGTACTATGTTGAATAGGAGTGACTACAGTGGCCATCCTTGTGTTGTTCCAGTTCTGAAGGGGAATGCTTCCAATTTTTGCCATTCAGTACTATGTTGGCTGTGGTTTGACATAGACGGGTCTTGCTATTTTGAGGTACATTCTTTTGATGCCTAGTTTCTCGAGGGTTTTTATCATGTAGGGATATTGGATTTTATTGAAAGCTTTTCCCATGTCTATTGAGATTATCATATGCTTTTTAGTTCTGTTTGTGTGGTAAATCCCATTTATTGATTTACATATGTTGAATCAACCTTGCCTCCTAGGTATCAAGCCTACTTGATTGTGATGAATTAACTTTCTAATATGCTAGTATTTTGTTGAGGATTTTTGCATCTGTGTTCTTCAGGGACATTGACTTGTAGCTTTCTTTTTTTTGTGGCATCTTTGCTTGGTTTGGGTATCAAAGTGATGTTGGCTTAATAGTATGAGTGAAGGAGCAGTCCTACCTCCTTAATTTTCTGTAGAAGTTTCAATAGATTTGGTACCAGATCATCTTTGTACGTTTGGTAGAATTTGTCTGAAAATCCACCTCATCTGGCACTTTTTTTGGTTGGTAGGTTTTTTTTTTTTTTATTACTGGTTCAGTTTTGGAACTCAATATTGGTCTGTTCAGGGTTTCAACTCCTTCCTGATTCAATCTTGGGAAATTGTGTATTTCCAGGAATTTATCCATTTCCTCTAGATCTTCTAGTTTGTGTGCATAGAGGTGTTCATAATAGTCTCTGGGGATCTTTCATATTTCTCTGTGATGAGTTCAAATGTCACCTTTGTCATTTCTGATTGTGCTTATTTGGATCTTTTTTTCTTTTAATCTGCTAATGGGCTACCTTGTTTATCCTTTCAAAAACCAACTTTTAATTTTGTTCATTCTTTGTATGGATTTCAGGGTCTCAATTTCATTCCATTGTACTCTGATTTTAGTTATTTATTTTCTTCTGCTAACTTTCAGGTTAGTTTGTTCTTGTTTTTCTGGTTCCTCTGGGTGTGATGTTAGATCATTAATTTGTGATCTTTCTAACTTTTTAAGGTAGGCATTTAATGCCATAAACTTTCCTCTTAACACTGCTTTTGCTGCATCCCAGAAATTTTGGTAGTTGTGTCTCCGTTTTTATTTATTTCAAATAAGTTCTTATTTCTGCCTTAATTTTGTTGTTTACCCAAAAGTCATTCAGGAGCAAGTTGTTTAATTTCCATGTAATTGTGTGGTTTTTGAGACATTTTCTTGGTATTGATTTCCATTTGTATCCCATTGTGATCCAGGAGATCCAAGAGTATAATGGGTATGATTTCAAGGTTTTTTTTAATTTGTTGATATTTGCTTTATGGCTGAGCATGTGGTCAATCTTGGAGTATGTCCCGTGTACAGATGGGAAGAATGTTTATCTTGTGGCTGTTGGGTGATGTATTCGGTAGATGTCTATTAGGTCACATTGGTCAAGTGTCAAGTTTAGGTCCAGAATGTGTTAGTTTTTTGTCTTGATGATCTAATTCTGACAGCAGAATGTTGAGTCCCCAATATTATTGTGTGACCGTATAAGTCTTGTTGTAGGTCTAGAAGAACTTTTTTATGAATCTGGTGCTCCAATGTTGGGTGCATATATAAGATAGTCTTCTCGTTGAATTGAACTCTTTCTCATTAAGTAATGCCCTTCTTTGTTCTTTTTTACTATTTTAATTTAAATTATTACCCAGCATTTTTCAAACAATGGTAAATAACAATAATGGCAAATGTCCACATTTTTGCTTTATTTTAATGGGAATAACTAATATCTTACCACTAAGCACTAGTGGTAAATGTTGTGTATGTTAAAGGTAAATTTTATTTTATCAAGGAAGAATCCTCTATGTAGTACATTAAAACTATTTTTTTAAGCTCCATGTTTATATTATTAGGCAGAAGTTCTTAGATTACCTATGGGGAGGAGTTTGCAAATGTTTCCTTTCAAATTAATTTTATTTCATCAAAACTTAGAAAGCTGCTTTTCTTCCAACCATCAAATATTCTTCTGTCTCCAACTTTTAAATTTAGAATGACTCTTTAATCAAATTATTAGATTAATATTCAGATTATAAACTAGTTCTGACTGTGTGACTTATATGGCTGTACTGATTAGTTATGCCGTTAGCCTGCAGGATCACACAATCATTGATCTTGTAGAAAATTGCCTGTGTCACATGCAGGTAGAAAAGAAATCCTCAAATGTGTGTGGCACCCTCAGATCCTCACTAATCTCTCTATGAGGTTCCCCACAACCCTGACTGCCTGAGCACTGCTGATATTGTGGGCATGGCAAGGACTGCGGCTTGTCTCTCTGGTGGCTTGGTCAGTGTCTGGTGACCCAATAATCCTCAGCTTCTAGACCAGTGATGAACAATCTTTTGGCTTTCCTGGGCCACACTGGAAGAACTGTCTTGGGCCACACATAAAATACACTAACACTAATGATAGCTGATGAGCAAAAAAGAAATAAAAATAAAAATAAAAATCTCATAATGTTTTCAGAAAGTTGATGAATTTGTGTCAGGCTGCATTCAAAGCTGTCCTGGGCTGCATGTGGCCTGCAGACCACAAGTTGAACAAGCTTGTTCTAGACATGTACACAGACCCTCTGAGTTCCCACCATGTGCTTCATCTAGCTCAGCTGCAGGTCACTGGGAGACCCACGAGAGGTCCTTGTCAGGATCGCTGCTCCCAATTCCACTCCCTTCCTTCCAGCTCCTTCTCTGAGGGAGCAGAATAGCTTTTGAGATTGCTAAGGCTCTCCCAGGAGCCTGGGAGAGATAGACCCCTCCCATCTCTGATGCAATGCTGGGCCAGGGTACCTTCCCCATGTTAGTGAAGGTACCATCTACAAGTTGCAGCCTCCAGAGGCCTAAATAAGAATCATCAGTGTCCCTCGTGCTATACAATGCCTCTCTTGTCCCAGGCTTTAAAAATCCAGGAGAGATAGAAGCACATGTCTCTCATCTTATATGCTTTGAAGATGTATCTCCTCTCCTCTCCCACCCCCCCACCACCCCACCTTCCTTCCACACCCTTGTGCTGGAAACAGCAACCTTTTCCTCTGTCATATCCTTCCCCCACTGAAGAACATCCACTCCACAGCCAAGATGTCAATCTGTGGGAGATCTCTGGTAACAGTCATTCACGCGGGGTTTCCGTTATGTCAAAGAAAAGACAAGACAGAGTTTGAAACCTACGTTTAGGTGTAGAACTCAAGTAGTGCCTTCTGGTTTGGGAAATGGAGGGCTACCGGGGAAACAAGACTTGAAAGGGAAATAAGATTTGTTAATTTAATATTTCCAAAAATATTTGCTCTACATGAAATAGAACGTTAACTAAATCTTTGGAATTGCTACTCTTCACCTTCTTAGGGAAACAGGTTTCTAAACTGTTTTAAATTTTGAATGGTGTTTAATCAATTAAGGGGCATATTTTAAAATTAACATGCTATATTACACATTTTTCATGTGGGACCTTCTTATATTCCTGGGATAACTCAACTAGATTGTGATAGATCCATCTCTTAATGTATTAGTTAATTCTATCTGCTATTTCGTTAAATCAAGAGAGGTTTAATTTTCTTTGTTCTTAATGGTTTTCAATTGCCTATTTACTTCACCAGCTTTACCAGGTTTGGAATGAGGTCATAGAAATTAGGAAGCTCCTCCTATTTCCTTTCTCTGGAAGGTTTTATATAACACAGGGATTATCTATCACTTAAATGTCTGGAAGGAATGTCTGGAAGTATTCGGCAGTGAATCCCTGGTCTGGTTTCCTTTTAAGGATGGTCCTTTGACATCCTCCATTACTTCCACAGTTATTAATTTTTTCACTCGATTTCTACTTTTGGTGAATACTTTAGAAAAATCATTTCTGTGAAGTATTTATACTTATCAATATACTATTCACTTATATGATTGTTTTATACTCTTTAGGCGAATTGTTCCTTTTCTAATTTTATGTTTTCTTTTTAGGTTTCCTAAAGTTTCTTTTTGCTAGAGTTTGCAAATAAGCAAATCTGCTATTTGCTTATAAACTACTGTTTTTCTGTTTATGTAGTTCATTTTCACATTTAGTTTGTTTCTTTTCTAAGTTGAATGCATCCTCTCATGTCTTAAATATCAATTTCATTTTTCTATTTCCCTCAAAGGAATAAAATGGCATAGTAGTTTCACCTGTGGCTAACCAGGTTAGAAACCAAGGCTTGAATTAAAATTGAACAGTAGGGGACTTCAATTTCATTTCAAGTACGCTTTGGGGAGGGTGCCAGAGAAGGGAAAGGGAGGGAGAGCAGGCTGATGCATGCTCACAGAGTGGCTGCAAGCAGTTCAGAGCTACACAGAGGGAGTGGCAGGCAGCAGTGGTATCCACAGTTAACTGATTCGCTTTCTCAGTTGACATATCTTTTAATGAAGACTTTGGAACCCAAATGTAATAAAGCAAGCATGAGTCTATTATATTCTATACTAACAGAAAATGTTTTGCAAATCAATATCTGAAGTTTATTTGTACAATTTTAATCCTATCATAAGATACACATATATAGAGGGATAAGATGGAAATGGGAACCCAGACAAGATAGTGTAGTAAAAAGAGGTGGGAACTTAGATCCCAAAAAGCCAGTTCTGTCACTGCCTAGCTGTAATCTCAGGCACCTTCCCTCCAAGTTATGGATCTGTTTCCTCCTCAGGAAGGAAGATGAGACTTAGATGATTCCTAATGTCTCTTGCAGCTCAAAAGTCATGTGACTACAGGAGCTCCCTTGCTCTCCTGATCCCATTCTGTCTCTATGCTGGTCAGACCCACAGGACCACGGATGGTAGGTACCCCTCTCACTGCCTGATCACACTCTTCTCTCATATGATCATCTTGTGTGCGTGTGTTTTCACTCAATCTCCCATATAAGCACCTTGTGAGTTTAAACTGTGTCATGTTTATAATTGTATTTTCTACTGTGTTTGGTATTGTGAGATGGTAAGTAAATGGCAACCAATTAATCGGTAAATAAATTTTATTGGGGATAGAACTGCAAGATGACTGCATCAATATATCTAAATTCAATATGATTGGTAAAAGATTCCTTGATAACTACGTGGACAAACTGGAGAAAAGATCAACAGGATTCAAGGGTGATTAGGATAATTCATAAAGGGTTGAATGTCTATAGTAAATGGATAGAAGTCAAACTGGGGGACATTTTTTGTTATTGTTTTAAACCAATATGAAAATACACAAGAAATAAACCTGCAGATTACACAAAATTGGAGCAGCAAACAAATATGAAAGATAGTAGAAACAGGTTCTTAACGAACAGATCTTGACAGGCGGGGCAAATTTAAAATGAAGTTTTCCAGGGTTAAGTCTGAAGTTCTATATTTGAGTTCAAAAAAAAAAAAAAAAAAACTGGTGCCCAAGGTCAGGATGCAGGAACCATAGCTTAGTATTGGCACATGTGAAATAGACAGGGGTTTTATTAACAGAGGATAAGTCAAATGTAGTTGTGTTATATATAGTGCTGTCAAGCCACACCAGTATTACATTTCATTTTGTGTGCCATATTTTCACAAAGACATAGACAGAATGGCAAAAATGCAAAGGAGAAAGCCAGGCATAATGGCCCATGCCTGTAGTCCCAGCTACTCAGGAGGCTGATGGGAGGATTGCTTGTGCCCAGGAGTTCAAATCTATACTGTACAATGATTGTGCCTGTGAATAGCCACTGCACTTCAGCCTAGGCAACTTAGCAAGACTCTGTCTCAAAAAAAGACAAGACAGACAGATGCAAAGGAGTGTGACTGGAGTGTTGGAGAGGAAATTTGAGTGTACGGGCTGTGGTGATTCCTGGCCTGAGGAGGAGGTTCTGAGAAAACAAAGCAGCTGCCTGCTGCCTGTCAATACTTATAGTACTCTCACTTAAAAGAGACTTTATACTATTTTTGAGGGGCACCAAGAAATAAAGCCAACTATTAAAACCCATACGAAGTCTGGTTTTGGCCAAATATAATACGGTGGGAGTCAAACAAACTGGGTTTGAATCCCAATATTGTGATTAACATGCTGTATGATCATAAATGAGATACTTAACTTTTTCTCTATCTCAGGTTCTTCCTCTGCAAATCTATCACATGGGGTTATTTTTTAATTTGTAAAACACTGAGCATAGTACTTGGCATGGAGAATTCTATAGTCAAAGTTTTGATTTATCCAAGTTGTTAAAAGGTGGAAGAGGATGTAGTAAGCTACCTGTCTCTGGGCATGGTGATCAGGAGCTGGGTGACAAGATGTGTACATTGAGAAGGGGGCAGTGCGGGAGAAGAGCAGAGGTGATTCAAACCCTAGATGGAGTCTTGACTCAGTATATGTTAACATATATCCAACACTGTAGCTTATCATAAAGGCCCTTTATATAACAAAAGAACAAAGGATTTGGAGTTGATTTCACCCTGGCTCTTGTGCTAATTACATGTGGGACTGTGAACCAGTTAACTTAGCTCTCTAAACCTTGACATCCTTATCTCCAAAAATGTTTGGCATCCAAACTGAGCTTGTACCATGCACAGCTCAGAGCATTGGTTGTGAGTCAAATACAACATTGTTATGAAAGCATTTTGTCAACTCTAAACCCTATATATGTATAATGGATGATAATTGTTATAATAACTCTAAATTTACTTTTTCTGTCTTTCCCACCAGGAAGTTATATTGTGAGCCAATCCTGAAGTTAAGCAGGAAATCAAACTTAGATCATCATTATGTATTCCACAAAGACACACTGAGTCTTTGAAATGCTCACATTTCCCTTTTTGCTCTAGGTATGAGTCATATCAGAACCAACTTCTAACAACTGTTCAGGACTGTGTGTTTGTTGACTGTGGCCGTGCCTGCCAATGTGGTGGGGGTAGGGTCAGAGCAGGTGTCATTTGGGAGATGATGCCTAGGCTGAGTCTTGAAGGATGGGAAAAGTGTTAGCCAGGTGGACAAAGGAGTGAGAGGCCTCTGTGCAGGATAACACGGGCAAGGGCACAAAAGGGAGGGCTGGAGGGAGAGAGAGGTGGGGAGCAGCCACAGCCTGGAGGTGCATATGCGGCTTGCAGGCGGATATACACTAGTGAAGACAGGAACCAGGGATGGAGGGTCTTCTCATCAGGGACAAATATATACTTTATTCTAAAGGCAAAGAAACATGCCAAAGGATTTCTTTTAAAATACATTTAAAGTGTTTTAGAAGAATATTTGTTTTCTACATATGAAAAATACACCCAAAAATTGGGGGGAAAAAACAGAAAAGTAGAGGGAAGAAGAGGAACGAATTACCCAGTGCTCTACTGCTGAAGAAAACTCCAGCTAACATTCCACATCATTGAAGGGTTCTAATTAAAGTCACACCCACCATGTGTGGTTTGCTTCTGGTAGCAATGAGGAAAATAGGCTGAAGGGAAATTGAACACAAAGCAATTGTTGCAAACACTTCTTTTTTAAACACTGAAAGTTTGAATACTGATTGTATTCAACAGAATTCATGGTTGGGCCTTCCCGGGTCTCTAACATCAACCCCTTTATCTCTTACGAAGCTGTTCCGCCTCAGTCTCCCCAATTAATCACAACCATCAAGCCGTGCCTCAGAAACAATCTGGGCCTCTGGCCCTGCATCCCCAGATATCATTCCCATCCCTCCCAAGCAGCTGAACCAACATCTCTTGAGGCGACCAAATGGTGGACACATCACTGGCACACCCAGTGTCCACACTGGGATTTCAGCAACCTTCTCCTGACAGATTTCCTCAGAGTATCCACACAGGGGTCTTCACTCATAGGAGAGCCTGAAAGGCTTCAGGGTGACAAGCCCACCACCCACCTAGGAGAGCATCTGGAAGAATGGGACAAAGGGCATTCGTAACCCTCCTCTACGATCCAGACCACCAAGGGGCTGGAAAGAGCATCCAATCTTGTTCAGCCCAGTCCGATTCCTGGGTGAGGAAAGGGTCAGCCTCCCAAGGTGACCTGGGCATATTAGTTACCTTCACATCAAGAAAATGATTTCTACTCTCCCTACCTTATACGGTCTTAATGAAGATGCAGTGACCTTTGTGCCTTAGAAAGATACAAATAGCTGTGAATATAGAGAAAACTGACTCCTTTTGCCCGAGCACTAAGGTAGCTGTTTAAAATTTTAAAATGTAATTTAAACACCCTATGCTCTCAGATATAAGAGCAGATGACATGGATGAATGGATAGATAGGAGGGCGGGAGAGAAATATAAATGTATATATGAATGTATATATATAAAATATGTATTTATCTATGTTTGTATTTACATATGGAATCCTAACTTGCAATAGCCAATATTATTATTTTGGCCCCAAGCAAGCCTGTTCTTTTACCTTTCTAAAATCATATAGCCTATCCCCACCCATCCTGCACACTTGCTTGATCTCCTAGCTTTCTGGGTGGTATTTACTTGGGAGGAAAAAAAAAAAACTGAGATGGAAGAAGCCCCTTGAATGAGGACTTGAGATAAACAACAACAGAGGGGCTGGAGGGACTTTATCCAAACATATGACTCTTTGGGGCTCTGAGACAGGCCATTTGGTAGCTGGCATATGCAACATCCATTTCAAATCCCGTGAGTAACTTTATCAGAGAGGATGAGGTTGGGGGTATGTGTTACTTGCATCAATCTCAAAACAAAATATTTGATCAAAGTTTCTTGTAGTTATCTGACATGTCCAGTTTTTCTGATGCTTCTAGACAGCCCGTTTCCTCCAGATGGAGAAAGTCTTTTAGATTCAATTTATAATACACATTATTTTTAGCATACTCACAATGGAAGCCAAATATTTGTGTGGATGGGGGTAGGAGTGAGTGCACAGAGAACATGCTGCATTTCCTAATTAACTGAATTCAACTAATACTATATGCCTAGACCTGTGCTAGGGACTGGAGATACCAAAATAAATGATTCATTCAGTACAAATATTCTAGTGATGCTTGTTGCATTGCAGAGAGGTGGTCTGAGTAGAAGGGAGCTGCCTACTGCACACTTATTAACTACCCAGTCACTCTTATTAGCAGAACTCTGCCGAGGTTCAGCCTGTCTCAGGGATGGAGTTTCTCTTATGTGCCAAGACATCTATCTCTTAGGATTTGGTTTGTAAGTCTTACCTACTTTTGGGGTCTAGGCTCAAAGTTTTTTAATGGTTCTACTTAAGAAATTCTTCAGCGGGAATTAGTACAGGCAGATGGATAAGAATAACCGTGAGGTGACTTGCCAGGGAGGACCCTGCTTCAGAAGGGCAGCTGGGATTTTGAGGCAGGTCTTCTAACTCCAAGTCCAGTCTGCATCATCTTGACAATCAGCAGTTGTTTGCAGACACCACCTCTGACTAGATGATCATGGGGATTCAAGAAACTTGAAATTAACTCAGTAACTGGTTTAGACCCTGCCGGGTCCCACCTTATCCTTCAGAAGTATCCCAGTGACAGGGACAAGTTGAAAAGAAAGGCCGGCCCCAGCTCACGGATTACAGTCAAAACCATTTGTTTTGTTAACCTCATGTGAACATTACAAATGTGTGATGGAGCGGAGGCCACATCCTTCTATAGTTTAGCAACGTCTTTAGTCAGCAAGGTCCCTCTACCTTGACCTTCAAAGGAAACACTTCAAAGCAAAAAGCCAAGGTCCTCTTCAGATGGTGGAAACTCTGAGGTGGCTCTCGCTTTGAACTCAGAGGGCTTGGGTGTCAATGCCAACTAGTTTGACATTGCTGTTTATAGAGCCTGTGTGAGGCGGGTTGGTAAGTGCATATCTCTCTCCCTTTCTAAATGCATTATGTGTTATTGGTGTCCTCCTTTCAAATTATTCTTTTCTTCAAAAGATCTGTGGAACAACGTCATATGGGAAAGTCTCCTACAGATGGATTTTAGCAAATGAATATGTGTTTTTATAGAGACTGACCATGAGTCCTCAGAGGAACATGTTTTAAACAAGGGCAGCCACGGAAAGAGTCTAATCCCTGCTATTTTCAGACTCTGAGTTGAGGGCACAAACAGCTCTATTTTTCTGTCTTTAAGTCAGCAAACTCTAACACAGCCAACGCTGACCAAACTGGAGGCCACTCCCACCCCGTGTCCACCTCCCACACAATCACAAGAATTCTCAGAGTGCCATGGCTATTATTTGGAGATAGAGCTGTGCCTCCTAGTTCTCTCTGCGCACTCAATTTATGTAACAGAATGTTCTTTAAAAAGTTAAAAGCGTGATACCAACATAGCTATTTTTATCATATTAAATAAACTATGAGATAAGAGAGACAACTTGGCCCAATGATAGCACTTCTAGTTCCCATTGAGGGCCCCTCCCCATGGAAAGCAAGGCCTTGTGGAAAACAACAAACTTCTATTTGGATCTCTATCTGCTCTTATTTATTGACAGTTGAGGAATGAAGTGGTTTTGACAACCTTCAGCTCCAGGAGTTTTTATGAGCTGGTGGAAGGATGCCTTTCCCCATCAGCTAACACGGATAGAAGAGTTGCTTGGCACTCATAAGAAGGGGATGTGCTACAGTTTGCTCAGCTATTTCTTTAACTGTTATATTGCTTTCTAAAAATTTAATGGGGATGCTTCCTCTCTTTACTTTTCTTTTTTAGAACATTTGTTGGAATTCTTCCTTGCTCATTCTTCCAGATAACTTTTAGAATCATTTAGGAAAATTCTAAGAATATTCCTTTTGGCATTGTATTACATTTTGGGAGGAACTGACAGCTTCATGTTATATATTCATCCTATTCAAGTGCAAGATGCATCCCTTCTTTTATTCAAAGTAATCACAACTCACAATAACATTTTGTCACACATACGACACATATGTGTCACACATCTATCTCATATATGTCACCCATATCTCATTTGAATTACTGTCATCTCTCAGTATCCCTGGGGTATTGATTCCAGGACTACCATGGATACCAAAATCCATGGATGCTCAAGTCTCTGATATAAAATGGTGTGGTATTAACATATAACTTATGCACACATGTAAAGTCTCCTATACTTTAAATCATCTCTAGCTTATATGAACTAATACAATGCAAATGCTATGTAAATAGTTGTTGCAGAACCTAAAGATAAGGAGGTAGATAATATTGGTAGATGAAAGTCAAAGAGTGAGGAACATGACACTCGATACTATTGGGAGGAGTATAAATTAGTACAAATATTTTAGGAAGTTATTTTGGCAATATACATCAAAAATTTTGGAACTCTTTTCTAAGAACTTAACCTAAATTAAATGTCCGAGCTGTGGAAGTGAGTTTAGGGACAAGAATATTAATTGCATTATTATTTATAATAGCCAAAGAATGGAAGCCTCCCAAGTGTTCAACATAGGAGGTTAAAATCTGATACATCCTCTTGATGGAATACTATACAGCCATTAAAATTCACATTTGGCCGGGCGCGGTGGCTCAAGCCTGTAATCCCAGCACTTTGGGAGGCTGAGACAGGCGGATCATGAGGTCAGGAGATTGAGACCATCCTGGCTAACACGGTGAAACCCCATCTCTACTAAAAAATACAAAAAACTAGCCAGGCGAGGTGGTGGGCACCTGTAGTCCCCACTACTTGGGAGGCTGAGGCAGGAGAATGGCGTAAATGCAGGAGGCGGAGCTTGCAGTGAGCTGAGATCCGGCCACTGCACTCCAGCCTGGGTGACAGAGCGAGACTCCACCTCAAAAAAAAAAAAAAATAATGCACGTTTGACAGTATTTAACAAGAAGACATTTTTCAAAGTATATGTTTAACTGAAAAGAGACGGAATTTGAAAATAGTATAATTGTATAATCCTAACTCAGTATGGAAAAAAATTATATGCATAGAAATGTTAAGGGACTATCTCAGAACAGGTATATGGGAGATTTTTATTCTTTTCATTGTGATTTTCTAGGCTTTCCATCCAAATTTTCATATAAAGAACAAATATTAATTTCTTAGAATAGAGAAAACTTTTGTATATTCTATAAAATATTGCTAGGTGATTTATATTTTGGTTGCTGGTAGGTGGAAATGAGGAATCCATGCTTTGAAACTGATTTTTAACAGAATAACGCATTAGTTTGAAAAATGTACTCCTTGGTATAAACAAATATTCTGCTCCTGTTTTTCTGTAATATTTTCATAGAAAGAGGCATTGTCTCCAAGCATTCAAGTCTATCAATATGATCTCTGTTTCCTTGTTGAATCTATTGTTGAACTACATTGTATCACATTTCCTTGAAATGATCTATCCACGCATTGCTGGAATCAAAGCCAGATGTGATCTTTGTGTGCAGTTACTAGTAATGTAAACTTGCACAAGTTACCTTCTCTGTACCTCAGTTTCTTCATCTCTACAATGGTACTTCACAGTGTATGTAAAGCACTGAGACCCCCGGTTGGCACTTGGAAAGATCTCTACAAATGTTAGCTTGCATTATTATCATAATTATTAATTTATTCAATATCATCTTACATTATTTTCTTATATTTCATTTAAGATAAACATTCCTAAAGTGATCTTGCTATGTAGTTTTTCTTTCTTTATTTTGCTAATTGATATGGTTTGGCTGTGTTCCCCACCCAAATCCCATCTCGAATTGTAGCTCCCATAATTCCCATGTGTCGTGGGAGGGACACGGTAGGAGGTAATTGAATCATGGGGGTGGTCCTTCCCGTGCTATTCTCATGATAATAAGTCTCATGAGATGTGATAGTCTTATAAAGGGGAGTTTCCCTCCTCATGCTCTCTTGCCTGCTGCCATGTAAGACATGACTTTGCTCCTTTTTTATCTTCCACCATGATTGTGAGGCCTCCCCAGTCATGTGGAACTGTGAGTCAATTCAACCTCCTTCCTTTATTAATTATCCGGTCTTGGGTATGTCTTTATTAGCACCACAAGAACAGACTAATATACTAATGATATCTTGATCAGTTATGGGTACCAAGGTTGTGTTTGCTTTATGTAATAAACTGGGTAGCTGCCTATCTTTTGCTGTGTTCTGGAACAATTCATGTCCCTTGCATTTACTTCAAAAAGGGAAACACAACCTTTCAATTACACAAAATGGTTAGCATGCCAAGTTATAGAACATGATACAGCTGCTAATCATACCAGCATTCCTACATGTATTACAATTTGGGCTCAACAAATGCAAATCATTTAATTATATCATTTTCTATTTAATGCTATAGACATTTATGACATGTTATTCAATGAGAAAAAGAACTTACAGAACAGCCTGTGAAATATCTAGTTTTTCTTTATAGTTCTCATATATTCTATTCCCAGGCATGTGTGCATGTGAGTATATGCAAAAGCAAAATGGTAATTTCTAAAAAGGGCTAGCACTTAAGATAATTTTAAAAATTGTTTTTTCTCTTTTTGCTCACCTATTTTTACACTAAATATATATTACTCATGTAATCAAAAAACAAAATGATATGTAAAACCTATGCCTACATCTATGGTTATCTACTTTGTACACAAAATATTCTTGACCTGATAGGGGATGAAAAAGATCCCTGTGATCCAGTCCCTGCTTCCTAGAAGTTTGTAATCTAGATCTAGATGAAGTAGAAACATAGATAACTGTGAAATGGTTGTACAGAATTACAAGCAAAGGACTGGAGGTGACCAACATTCTCTGTCTGCCCAGAACTGACAGTTTTTCTAGGACATGGGACTCGTCAGTACTGAAATCCAGACAGTCCCAGGCAAACTGTGACAGCTGGTGACCTTGCTGGAGGAGCCACTGACAAAGCAGTGCAAACCAAATTTCCATGTGCTTCCCTACATTTTCCAGCCTCCCCGTAGTTCATTTGGGACCCTATGATTTGTGCTCTTACCAATGGGATTATGAATATAAGTGATAGGTAGCTCCTGGCTTGAGTCCATTAAAAGCAGGTATGCATTCTTCTAGGCCTTCCCTCTCTCCTCCTCACCCATGGAACTGGATAATCCTGGGATGGAAGAGTTGATTGAGGGAAGCAGCTGAGATCCCTAAGTCACCACTTGAAAAGACCTACCAAGGAGAGCTTCTTGGCTCACAACAGACTCTGATGTTAGTAAGAAGTACTAGGTTGAGCCCCCGAGATTTCAGGATTTATTTTTTAAGGCAGCAAAGCATGACAATGCCCGAGTAAAACAGAGCCCGGATCCCAAAGATCAGGGGAAGACTTCATGAGAGAAGCAACTTTATGCTAAGTGAGGCTTGGTAAGAGTTCTACCTGAAGAAATGAAGTGATGAGGAAGGACAGTCCAGGTGGAAGAAGAGGCAGGTAAGCAAGAAAGGACAGGAAATAGTTGAGGTACAAGAAGTCATGCATTAGAATACGAGCCTGGAAATATTGGTCACGCCAGACTGAAGAGGATCTTCCTCCTTAACTCTTCTGAGTTGTTCCTTAGGACTTTGGGCTTTATTCCAAAGACAACAGACAGCAATTGCACAATTTGAGCAATGGTGTAATATGGCCAGAACACCGTAAAGGAAAGGCTACATTGGAGACACTGGAGTGGGGCCAGGGGTAGGACCAATTTAGAGGTTATGACAGTCATCAATAACCCAAGCAAAGGCCAGGCCAGGCACAGTGGCTCACACCTGTAAACCCAACACTTTGGGAGGCTGAGGCAAGAACATCAATTGAAGGCAGGAGTTTGAGATCAGTATGGGCAACATAGCAAGACCCCATCTCTTTTGTGTGTGTTTTGTTTTGTTTTTGTTTTTGTTTTTTGTTTGTTTGTTTTTTGAGACAGGGTCTCGCTCTGTCACCCAGTTTGGAGTGCAGTGCTGCAATCTCAGCTCACTGCAGCCTCCGCCTCCCAGGTTCAAGTGATCCTCCCACCTCAGCTTCCTGAGTAGCTGGAACTACATGGCACATGGCAAAATTTTGCATTTTTAGTCGAGACAGGGTTTCACCATGTTGGCCAGACTGGTCTCAAACTCCTGACCTCAAGTGATCCACCCACCTTGGCCCCAAAAAGTGCTGAGAGTACAAGCGTGAATGAACCACCATGCCTGGTGCAAGACTCCATCTCTTAGGGAAAAAAAATTTAATTAGCTGGATATGGTGGCACGTGCCTATAGTCCCAACTACTCAGGAGGCTAAGGCAGAAGGATCACTTGAGCCCAGAAGTTTGAAGCTCCAGTGAGCCATGATGGTGCCACTGCACCCAGCTTGGGCAATAGAGAAAGACTCTGTCTCTAAAAAACAAAAACAAAACCCTCCCAACCAAGAAGGGATGAAGACCTGAACTACAGCAAAGGTTACAGATGTGTAGTGATGTTTAGGTAGCAGAGTGTGCTAGACTTGGCTATTCCTAGTTAGTTACTTTCATTAGTGGAGAGGGAAGTGGAAGAGGATGCTGCAGTTTCCAGCTTTCATGCCATGAAGGATGCTGATGCTCTTCACAGAAACAGGGAACCAAGGAAGAGAAGTACAGAAGAAATGACAGGAGTGATTTTGAGACCTGTTAAAATAGTGGACAGAAGGGATTAAGGCATTCTGAGAAAGAGAAGTCACAGAGGTGGGGGGCTGGGAGGAGAGAACAATATTCCAAGAATCAAAGGAGGAGACGATTATATGGAAAAGAAATTAATCAAGAGTATCCGAGGCTTCAGAAAGACTGAGTAGGTCAAGACTGAGAAGGGACCAATGGACGTTACACCGGGGAAGTGATCTGGAAGAACATTTCACAACATAGCTGATGCAGAAGGCAGATAAAAGAGGTTGGGCTGGACACAGTGGCTCACACCTATAATCCCAGCACTTTGGGAGGACGAGGCAGGTGGATCACTTGAGCCCAGGAGTTTGAGACCAGCCTGGGCAACATGGGCAAAACCCCATCTCTGCAAAAAGTACAAAAATTAGCCAGACGTGGTGGCAAGCACCTGTAGTCCCAGACACTCAGGAGGCTACCATGATAGGATCACCTGAGCCTAGGAGATAGAAGCTACAGTGAGCCCAGATGTTGCCACTGCACTCCAGTGACAGAGTGAGGCCCTGTCTTAAAAAATAGTAGTTTGGGGTATGGGTGACCAAGTGTAACCAACATGAACTCAAGAGTTTCTTTTCAAGACAGAGTGTTCTTTTAACTCAACAGATGTCTATTGGGCTCCAGCTAGTTGTCAAGTCCAGCATCTGGGGAATGTAGTAACAGGCAAGATGTTCTCTGCTCCCTCACGGGGCTTGTAATCCAGTGGGAGATAGAACCAAGAATGGAAACATACAGTTTTCATGCTGTGAGATAAGTGCTAAGAGGGGGTGCACAGGTGCACTCAGAGAACACAGAGGGGCCGTGCTTTGGTTTCTGGAAGTCAAGGAAGGTTTCTCAAAGGAAGTGCTTTGAAAGACAGGCCTGCAAGGATGGGAGTCAGGAAGCCCTGGAGTTGGCCAGCCAACGAGGCAGGGTGCAAGGCAGCAGGGAGAGACTATTTCAGGTGGTGGAGACAGCTGGTTCAGAGGCCCAGAAGGAAGAGGGAGCCTGACACTATCTAGGAACAATGGCTTGGTTAGGCTGGGGCTTAGAGGTAAGAAATGTAGCAATGTGGGGGTCGGGTTGTAAGGGTCAGATCATTAACAGTCTTGGCGGTCATTCTTTCACACAGAGAAGGCACAAGTTTGGGGAGAAGAGACTTCAGCTAGGGCATGATGAGCTGAGCAGGAGGAGGCAGTGGAAAGGGGCAGATTAAAGGGATGAATTTATCTGCGGAGTTAGTGGGAATTGCAGGAATTGGCCTTCATCCTTGGCGATGGAGAGAAGGGAGAAGTGAGGACATAGGGAGATGCCGAGGTATAGCAGAGAAGCTGAGGACACCTGGCTTTCATCCTTCCAGTAAGACAGGAGGCACTTACCTGGGGCTAAGAGCATCAGTTGGGGTATGGCTGTCAGTTGGAGTGTGGCTGAGGGTGGATGAAAGCTGACAAAGTTTTGAAATAGTAGCTGGAGCGTCTGTGACAGAGAATCAGTTAGGACACACCAAAGGATTGCTGCAAATAGCAAGGGCTCAAATATTTCCTTGGCCTTTGTCAGCTACGAGAAACGACATTTTTTTTCTTCAACTCTTTATTAATGTAAATGTTAGTGCTTCCAAGACCTCCCTCTCTACTGCCTGGGAAAGAGAAGCTGGTTTTAACTAGTGTGTTTCCTTTCAGCCCCAGGAACTGTCCTTAGTCCCTAGAAGTTTCCTATTTCCTACTGGAAGCCCAAGGAAACCAGAATCAGCCACTCGGGATGCCACCGAGTCCTAGTTCCTGCTCTGATGGAGATCTGCAAAAATGAAGCCACGGACCGAGCCAGGCCTTTTTGAAAATGGAAGATCTCAGGGTGCTCTGGGGGTCACGGCTCACCCCACTGGAGACGACTCTTACCCTTGCTGACAATCACTCCTTGGGAATCTCTGTGAGAATCACAGTGCCCAGAAAAACAACTTTTCAAGTGTAACTTGCCAGGTGTACTTTGACAGTGGTACGTCCTGTTGATGCGGGGTCCCTTCATACAGTAAGATAAAGGGCACTCTGGTTCAGTGATTTTCCTCCCAAGAATTTGTAACACTAGTCCAATCACGAGGAAAACATCACACCAATCCCAACAGAGGGGCATCTGCCAGGCAAACTCCAGCAGACCTGCAGCAGAGGGGCCTGATTGTTAAAAGTAAAACTAACAAACAGAAAGGAATAGTAGCAACATCAACAAAAAGGATGTCCACTCAAAGAGTCCCCATTCGAAGGTCACCAACATCAAAGACCAAAGGTAGATAAATCACGAAGATGGGGAGAAACCAGTGCAAAAAGCCTGAAAATTCCAAAAACCAGAATGCCTCTTCTCCTCCAAAGGATGACAACTCCTTGCCAGCAAGGGAACAAAACTGGACAGAGAATGAGTTTGACAAACTGACAGAAGTAGACTTCAGAAGGTGGGTAATAACCAGCTACTCCGAGCTAAAGGAGCATTTTCTAACCCAATGCAAGGAAGGTAAGAACCTTGAAAAAAGGTTAGACAAATCGCTAACTAGAATAACCAGTTTAGAAAAGAACATAAATGACTTGATGAAGCTGAAAAACACAACATGAGAACTTTGTAAAGCATACCCAAGTATCAATAGCTGAATTGATCAAGCAGAAGAAAGGATATCAGAGACTGAAGATCAACTGAATGAAATAAAGCAAGAAGACTGGAGAAAAAAGAGTAAAAAGAAATTAACAAAGCCTCCAAGAAATATGGGACTATGTGAAAAGACCAAATCTACATTTGATTGGTGTACCTGAAAGTGACAGGGAGAATGGAACCAAGTTGCAAAACACTCTTCAGGATATTATCCAGGAGAACTTCCCCAACCCAGCAAGACAGGCCAACATTCAAATTCAGGAAATACAGAGAACACCACAAAGATATTCCTTGAGAAGAACAACCCCAAGACACATAATTGTCAGATTCACTAAGGTTGAAATGAAAGGAAAAATGTTAAGGGCAGCCAGACAGAAAGGTCCTGTTACCCACAAAGCAAAGTCCATCAGACTAACAGTGGAACTCTCTGCAGAAACCCTACAAGCCAGAAGAGAGTGGGACCCAATATTCAACATTCTTACAGAAAAGAATTTTCAACCTAGAATTTCATATCCAGCCAAACTAAGCTTCATAAGCAAAGGAGAAATAAAATCCTTTACAGACAAGCAAATGCTGAGAGATTTTGTCACCACCAGGCCTGCCTTACAAGAGCTCCTGAAGGAAGCACTAAACATGGAAAGGAAAAACTGGTACCAGCCACTGCAAAAACATACCAAATTGTAAAGACCATCGACACTGTGAAGAAACTACATCAACTAATGGGCAAAATAGCCACCCTAGCATCATAGTGACAGGATCAAATTCACATATAACAATATTACCCTTAAATGTAAACAGTCAAAATGCCCCAATTGAAAGACACAGACTGGCAAATTGGATAGAGTCAAGACCCATCAGTGTGCTGTATTCAGGAGACCCATCTCGCGTGCAAAGATGCACATAGGCTCAAAATAAAGGGATGGAGAAATATTTACCAACCAAATGGAAAGAAAAAAAAAAAAAAAAGCAGGGGTTGCAATTCTGGTCTCTGATGAAACAGACTTTAAACCAACAAAGACCAAAAGAGAAAAAGAAAGTCATAACATAATGGTAAAAGGATCAACGCAACAAGAGGGGCTAACCACCCTAAATATATATGAACCCAATACAGGAGCACTCAGATTCATAAAGCAAGTTCTTAGAGACCTCCAAAAAGATTCCCACATAATAACAGTGGGAGACTTTAACACCCCACTGTCAATATTAGATCAATGAGATAGAAAATTAACAAGGATATTCAGGACATGAACTCAGCTCTGGACCAAGCAGACCTAATAGACATCTACAGAACTCTCCACCCCAAATTGACAGAATATACATTCTTCTCAACACTACATTGCACGTATTCTAAAATTGATCACATAATTGGAAGTAAAACACTCCTCAGCAAATTCAGAACGATGGAAATCATAACAGTCTCTCAGACAACAGTGCAATCAAATTAGAACTCAGGATAAGAAGCTCACTGAAAACCACACAACCAAATGGAAACTGAACAATCTCTTCCTGAACGACTACTGGGTAAATAATGAAATTAAGGTAGAAATAAAGATGTTCTTTGAAACCAATGACAACAAAGACACACATACCAGAATCTCTGGGACACATTTAAAGCAGTGTTTAGAGGGAAATTCATAGCACTAAATGCCCCCAAGAGAAAACAGGAAAGGTCTAAAATTGACACCCTAACATCACAATTAAAAGAACTGAGAAGCAAGAGCAAACAAATTCAAAAGCTAGCAGAAGACAAGAAATAACTAAGATCAGAGCAGAACTGAAAGAGATAGAGACATGAAAAACCCTTAAAAAAATCAATGAATCCAGGAGTTGGTTTTTTGAAGATCAACAAAATATACCACTAGCCAGACTAATGATGAAGAGAGAAGAATCAAATAGATGCAATAAAAAATGATAAAGGGGATATCACCACTGATCCCACAGAAATACAAACTACCATCAGAGAATACTATAAACACCTCTACACAAATAAACTAGAAAATCTAGAAGAAATGGATAAATTCCTGGGCACATACACCCTCCCAAGTCTAAACCAGGAAGAAGTTGAATCCCTGAATAGACCAATAACAAGTTCTGAAATTGAGTCAGTAACTAATAGCCGACCAACCAAAAAAAAGTCCAGGACCAGACAGATTTACAGCCGAATTCTACCAGCAGTACAAAGAGGAGCTGGCACCATTCCTTCCGAAACTATTCCAAACAACAGACAAAGAGGGAATTCTCCCTAACTCATTTTATGAGGCCAGCATCATCTTGACACCAAAACCTGGCAGAGACACACACACACATACACACACACACACACAAATATTCAGGCCAATATCCCTGATGAACATCAATGTGAAAATCCTCAGTGAAATACTGGCAAATCTAATCCAGCAGCACATCAAAAAGCTTATCCACCATGATCAAGTTGGCTTCATCACTGGGATGAAGGCTGGTACAAAATATGCAAATCAATAAATGTAATCCATCACATAAACAGAACCAATGACAAAAACCACATGATTATCTCAATAGATGCAGAAACGGCCTTCAACAAAATTCAAAACCCCTTCAAGCTAAAAACCCTCAATAAACTAGGTATTGATGGAAAGTCTCTCAATAAGAGCTATTTATGACAAACCCATAGCCAATATCATACTGAATGGGCAAAAACTGGAAGCATTCCCTTTGAAAACCAGCACAAGAAAGGATGCCCTCTCTCACCACTCCTATTCAACATAGTATTGGAAGTTCTGTCCAGGGCAATCAGGCAAGAGAAAGAAATAAAGTGTATTCAAACAGGAAGAGAAGAAGTCAAATTGTCTCTGTTTGCAGATGATATGATTTTATGTTTAGAAAACCCCATCGTCTCAGCCCAAAATCTCAAGCTGATAAGCAACTTCAGCAAAGTCTCAGGACACAGAATCAATGTGCAAAAATCACAAGCATTCCTGTACACCAATAACAGACAAACAGAGCCAAATCATGAGTGAACTCCCATCCGCAATTACTACAAAGAGAATAAAATACCTAGGAATCCAACTTACAAGGAATACAAAGGACCTCTTCAAGGAGAACTACAAACCACTGCTCAAGGATATAAGAAAGGACACAAAGAAATGCAAAAGCATTCCATGCTCATAGATAGAATATTGTGAAAATAACCATACTGCCCAAAGTAGTTTATAGATTCAATGCCATCCCCATCAAGCTATCATTGACTTTCTTCACAGAATTAGAAAAAACTACTTTAAATTTCATATGGAACCAAAAAAGAGCCTACATAGCCAAGACATTCCTAAGCAAAAAGAACAAAGCTGGAGGCATCACGCTACCTGACTTCAAAGTATACTACAAGGCTACAGTAACCAAAACAGCATACTACTGGTACCAAAACAGATATATAGACCAAAGGAACAGAACAGAGGCCTCAGAAATAACACCACACATTTGCAACCATCTGATCTTTGACAAACCTGACAAAAACAAGCAATGGGGAAAGGATTCCCTATTTAATAAATGGTGTTGGGAAAACTGGCTAGCCATATCCAGAAAACAGTAACTGGACGCCTTCCTTAAACTTTATGTAAAAATCAACTCAAGAAAGATTAAAGATTTAAACATAAGACCTAAAACCATAAAAACCCTAGAAGAAAACCTAGGCAATACCATTCAGGACATAGGCATGGGCAAACACTTAATGACTAAAACACCAAAAGCAATGGCCACAGAAGCCAAAATAGACAAATGGGATCTAATTAAACTAAAGAGCTTCTGCACAGCTAAAGAAAATATCAGAGGGAACAGGCAACCTACAGAATGGGAGAAAATGTTTGCAATCTATCCATCTGACAAAAGGCTTATATCCAGAATCTGCAAAGGACTTTAACAAATTTCCAAAAACCAAACCACCCCATCAAAAAGTGGGCAAAGGATATGAACAGACACTTCTCAAAAGACGACATTTATGTGGCCAACAAACATATGAAAAAAAGCTCATCATCACTGGTCATGAGAGAAATGCAAATCAAAACCACAATGAGATATCATCTCATGCCAGTTAAATGGCAATCATTAAAAAGGAAACAACAGATGCTGGAGAGGATGTGGAGAAATAGAAACGCTTCTACACTGTTGGTGGGAGTGTAAATTAGTTCAACCATTGTGGAAGACAGTGTGGCCGTTCCTGAAGGATCTAGAACCAGAAATACCATTTGACCTAGCGATCCCTTCGCTGGGTATATACCCAAAGGATTATAAATCATTCTACTATAAAGACACATACACATATGTTTATTGTGGCACTATTCACAATGGCAAAGACTTGGAACCAAACCAAATGCCCATCAGTGATAGACTGGATAAAGAAAATAGGGTACATGGAATACGATGCAGCCATAAAAAAGGATGAGTTCATGTCCTCTGCAGGGACATGGATGAAGCTGGAACCATCATTCTCAAACTAACAGAGGAACAGAAAACCAAACACCTCATGTTCTCATTCATAATTGGGAGTTGAACAGGGAGAATACATGGACATAGGGAGGCGAGCATCACACACTGGGGCCTGCCAAGGATTGTGGTCTAGGGGAGGGATGGTATTAGGAGAAATACCTAATGTAGATGACAGGTTGATGGCTGCAGCAAGCCACCATGGCACGTGTATACCTATGTAACAAACTTGCACGTTCTGCACACGTACCCCAGAACTTTAAGTATAATTTAAAAAAAAAAATAAAGCAAAATATTACAGACAAAATTCTCCTGGACCAACCAAACCCTGTTTCCCACCTCTCTCTCTCTCTTCTGAACAGATCACTGTCCTTGTCACCATCACTGTCATTGTGTTGATGTGGAGACTTTTTAGTTCTCTTTCACACACACACAATGCATGCTATTCTCCTTCAAGTGTGTTTTCACTTTCATAAATATCACATGGTATGGTTTTCTTCTTTCACTCAACATAATGATTTGGATTTACATCCATATTGACACATATCAATCTAGCTGATCCCTATTAACCACTATATATATTCCATCAAATAAATAATAAAAAGAAATAACATTTACTGATCCCTGTTCATAAATATGTAGCTAGTTTCCAATTTCTCAATGTTGCTGTGAATATGCCTGTCCATGTCACATCTGCACATGTGGGAGTTTTCTGTTGGGGATTTAATGAAAAGTGCTGCCTAATTTAGTCTCTGTATGTCTGAGAGATGATTTGATGGGCCCATCTGCTTTTTTCATGTTAGATATGTTGCGATCATAGAGGCCACCTCCAATAAGGAAAACTTGTCTTCTCTATTCAAGTTTTGAATAAACAAAAATAAAACAAGAAGCCAATGGAAGCCAATAGATCACCCTTTTTGTTGATGGAATCCAGGCTGGAGAATGAATCAGTGGAGAGCCAATGGGCCCGCTAAGAAGATCCTGTGTGTGGACGCACTACCACCTGTCACAGGCAGTAGGATCTGAAATGGGAACCTTTACCCTGTCCTGCAAATCACTCAGGGGACAGCCATTGGAGACTCAGCAAAATTCATGGCCCCTGGCAACAGGCCCCTCCCAAGATGATCAGATAAGTCACTCCCTAGGGCAGAGGAAAGCCCAGAGAGTATTTCCAGAATAACAGAAGTAGAGTAAGAAGAGTATGTCCCCTGACATCATCACGGGCCACAGACGTGACATAGTCAGCCATAGCTCATTTGGTGGCCCCTGTGTCAGGAGGCTATCCTGGTCTAATCAGGTGTGCTCAGGGAAGGCAGGGGCTCTCCTGAGACAATATATGACCATCTATGTCTATGGCAGGGGCTGTGGGGGAGGGACAGTGAGTAGGGAGGCGATGCAATAAGCACACTACCCCAGGTGACCTGATGATATGCTCTTGATTTGTTCATTTCAGGGACAAGCTATAATACAGGTTTGGTGAACACTTGTTTAATTGAAGTTATTTAGAAGTAACCTATCCAGATATGGGCAAAGGTGAACTTCATCTCAACCCCAGAGCTTGCTCTCCAATTGCTACACCAGAAACAAGAAAAAGTCAACATATCATTCTGTATGTTGACATTTGAAGAGTGAGCACAAGAACGAAAACATCCATTTAATAAACACCTACTGTATGTCAGGCATTGTCCTAAGTGTCTGCCAAGTAATCCCGTGGCGAAGGCATCATTCACCCCATTTTGCATATAAGGAGACTGAAACTTAGGTTTAGCAATTTTCCCACAAAACAGGAGCAGTGGGCAATGGGAAAGACCACAGGGGAACATGGGAGATAAGAAAGGGAATCGGTTGAGGAGCAGAAGAAGGACACAGTACTTGGAAGGAGGACCAGGACTGCAACGAGCAAAGTGCCCCCACACCAGCGGTCTCTGCTCCACAGATGTACCCCCTATTGCATCATTTTGACCTATTTGGAATTAGTCCATCACAAGCCAGTTCTACCAAAGTACTTCAGTTAGCATTCTAAATCTTTTCTAGGTAATAATTTCACACAATTTGGACAAGCAAAAGAGATTCTGCCATTGGGCTAGAAGTGAAGCAAAGAATTTAGAGATTTTTCCATGCTCTGGGCGACAGTTTTGAAGATGGATTCTGGCTTCGGAAACAAATCAGCCCCAAGCAAATTTAAGAAACTATTTGGGGCCATTCAATAATTAATCAAAGATGAGCATTTATATCTTTAAAATTTTTAAATTGATATATCAATACATACCACTGTGAAAATTTTAGAAAATGTAGAAATGTAGAAAATAACAATTATTCCTAAGGCCACAATCAAAAGACAACTTCTAAAATCTTCAAGTGTTTCCTTGTGTATCTGTGTGTGCACACCTGAGTGGTGTTTTAATAAAATGGCATCGTACTACATGTACATTTTAAATCTTTTTTAACTTAAAAATACACCATGAATACTTTGAATAAAAATGACAAAGTCTAATATTTGTGGCACGTTTATTGGAATCTTTACATGGATTTTCTCATTTAGTCCTAACAGAACCCTAACAGGTAGGTTCTATTATTATTCCCGTTTGATAGAAGGAGAAACAGACTCAAAGGGCTTATAGGTCCTACTACATCTAAGCTATCCTTGATTGTTACAGAAATTTAATTTTTTACATGTTTAATAGCCACTTCCATCTTATTTCTTATTCTGCAATTGAATAAATCATCTTTTTCTCATTGGTAGAGGAACTTTTGTATTTTAAGGATATTAACCTTTTGGCTGTAAATAGAAAATATTTTTGTCCTTTTGACACTTATATTTTTGATTTTTTGCTAATTCTGACACACAAATTCTTAATGTTTAGATATTCAAATTACCAATTTCCTTTCATGGTTCCTTCCTTTTTTTATGCTTAGAAAAACTTTTCCCACCAAAGTACCAAATAAACCATTATATCAGTATAATTACTATAATACAGTAAATATATTCTAGTTCATATAAATATTTCTAGGGTTTACTTTTTAATATATACTTAAATGTAGTACATCTTGAATTTGTTTTATTGTGTAGCATAAGGGTAAAAATATAATGGATATTTATCCTAGATCTGTTAATTGACTATAATTTCCTGATTTGAAATGCCGTATTTATCAGATTATCAATTCTGACATACGCTGTGGTCTGCTTCCGGACCTGTTTATCTGGTGCTATGGCAGACTTTGCAGGCTGTTCACTAAACCCTTTTTATTTTTATTTGCTCCTGGGCACGCAAGTAAACCACATTTCCCAGACTGCCTTGCAGCTGGTTGCATAAGAGTTATATGACTGAAGGAGTAAGGAGGAGCGATGTGTGCCACCTCCAGAACGGCTTCGAAAAGCAAAACCTCACATAAGGAGCTCTCCGCACCCTTTTCCCTTCTCAGCTGTCTGGAATTTGGGTCCCAAAGATGGCCTTGGAAGCCAAGGTTGAGGTTGAAGATTTATAAAGCAGAAGGAATCCGGGTGCATGAATCCTTCCGTTTGGGAGTGAGTTGCTTGTCTACCTGAAATACCCATCTTGGACTTACGTGAATAAGAAGTAAACGTCTATTATGTCTGGCATTATATATTTGAGTGTCCATTTATCTATTAATTTTTTTATCCTTGAACATTGAGAATCATTTTGATTCCCCTCAGAACTACAATTTTTAATTAAAATTTCTTTAAACTTATAAAATAATATGGGAAGAATTGTCATTTATATGACAGTCTTCCCATTCAAAAATACATTATATTCTAGATTCACTTACATATTTGTTTATATCCTTCATTAAAATTGGGTAATGTTCTTCATATAGGCCTGCCTGTTTCTTATATGTTTACATGTGTTATTTTCATGTTTTAAAAAATATACAGGGCCGGACACAGTGGGTCACGCCTGTAATCCCAGCACTTTGGGAGGCCAAGGCAGGCAGATCACCTGAGATCAGGAATTCAAGACCAGCCTGGCCAACATGGTGAAAACCTGTCTCTACTTAAAAAAAAAAAAAAAAAAATTAGCCAGGCGTGGTGGCAGGCACCTGTAATCCCAGCTACTCGGAAGGCTGAGGCAGGAAAATCGCTGGAATCCGGGAGGCGGAGGTTGCAGTAAGCTGAGATTGCACCATTGCACTACAGCCTGGTCATCAAAAATGAAACTGTGTCTCAAAAATATATATATATATACACACACACACACACACACATATACACACACACACACATATATACATATATACATATACACACTATTTTTTGTTTGTATATTATAAAACTATCTTTGTACTATAGATCAGAGGCCAACAATTATTTTTCTGTAGAGAGCAAGAAAGTAAATATTTTGGATTACGTTCACATGGTCTCTGCCACAACTATTCAACTCTGCTGTTGTAGTGTGAAAACAGCCACAGATTATACATAAATAAAAAGGCATGACTATGTTTTAGAAAAAAACTATTTACAGAAGCATCCCATTACAAAAGCATCCTACTGGCTGAACTTGGGCCACAGTTTATCAACCCCTGGCCTAGATAAATAATCATATTATTTGCAAATAGAAATACCTACTCTTTTCTGTTTTAAGACTTACAGTGTTGTCTAGAACTTTCATAATATAAAAAATAGTGGTGATAGTATCATGTCTTAGTTCTTCCTTTAATTAGACTGCCTCTAGTGTTTCATGATTAAGAATTACATTGTGTGGCTATTGGTTTTGAAAAGCGATGTGTGTTTCTGTGTAATTTTAAGGTTGCATTGTGTGTCATTCTATATCAAGTTAAAGTTTTAAACAGGAAGAATTTTGAATTTTAAGGCTTTTGATCATATATTGAGATAACATGACTTTGTCCTTTGACCTTTCAACATATACATTCCTGTATCCCCCAAACCATCTATGAATTCCTGCATAGCACAGTAAGTATTCTAGTATATTATTCTTTTAATACTACTAGGTAGGATTTTTTCATGTTTATTAACATGTGAGATTGAGCTATAAGTTTTTAATGTTATTTGTCAAATGTTGGTATTAGGATTATGTTGATTTTAAAATTGATTATCAAAACTTTTTACATTTCCCTTTTCTGAAAGAATGTTGTAACCTACAGATTGTTCTAGTCCTTAGAAATTTGAGAAGTTATCTGGGTCTGGCACACTCTGAGGAAGTAATTATTAGACAATACTTTTCCATGTCTTTCATTGCTTTTGAAGTATTTAGGTACCTTAAGAGTTCAGTGATTATTTTGAAAGAGGGTTATCAGTATGCAAATATCAAGCTGAAAGTAGACAGAGTGAAATAAAATAGTATGGAAAGCTTTTTGTGAATACAAGATATAAGAAACTATTATCTTGTTGCAAATAGTTCTGTTTCCTTAATTCTGTTTGTCTCAAATCAAGGCTACCACAGCTCCGTTTAGAATGGCCCTGAATGATTCTTAGCTGTAAAAGAGTCCATTTTCATAAAGAGACCTTAATAGCCATAGCACTTAAGATGCATTATTATAAAACCACATCTTTTTATGGGCAAAAGGACCAATCAAAGAAAAAGAAAAGTCTAGGATGGAAATAAATTAACAAAAATAAACAAATTACTTAAAGTAATAAAGTGTTGATGACTCAAAGTTCTTTGACCAGCTGCTTAAATCATTATGGAAAAATAGTACCTGGATTTTTCTCCTACAAGTCTCCATATTATGCTATTTGCTTGATCAAACTTTTCTTCGTTGACAGCATGATGCTAGCCTGATTTAGCCCAACTTCTAACTTATCAAAATTCTAAAATTGTGTCCTTCAAATTCTTAGCAATGTAATCCATTCCTGACTGTATTTGTGGATCTACTCAGAAAACTTTCAGAGGTATGAGGAATACATGTAAGGGTTAAATGAAGACAATGTAACCGCATACTCAGGTCTACTGGGGACAATCCCAATGTATGCTGTTGTCCTAGCATAATTAATAGTAGTACCTCCTTTTATTGTCGAAGTATTCTATTTTAGACAATAACTCATATGGTCAAATGTGGTGAGAACACCAAAACCCTTCCACATTGGAAGTTAACAGGCCTTGCGTGTAACCTATAAACTAAGAAATTAAACTGAAAATTAAACTGTAAGTTAAGCTACCCCTGAAGAAGAAGACAAAGGAGAACTTTCTACTCTTCTGACTCTTCCAACTTATCCAGCAAGAGGCAACCCCACTGCCTTGCATTGGTGGACTTTTGCCAATGCCTAAATGTAGATCCCAAATGGAGACTAATCTTTCATCTCCTCGGTTAAATTTATTCCTAAATTTGATGCTTCTGTAAACGGGTTTTCTTAATTTCTTCTTTGGATAATTTGTTTTTAGTGTATAGGAATGCAACTGAGTTTTGTATATTGGTTTTGTATCCTGTGACTTTGCTGATTTTGTTTATTCTAACAGTGTTTTGGTGGTCTTTTGAGTTTTCTACACATATAATGTCACACATAACTTCACATATGATAATGTCACATATTATAACTTCTTTCCCTCTAATTTGGATGTCTTTTACTTCTTTTTCTTGCTAATTGTTCTGGCTAGGACTTCCAGAACTATACTCAACAGAAGTGGCAACAATATGCATCCTTGTTTTGTTTCTGATCCTAGAAGAAAAGCTGTTTTTCACTACTGAGTATGTTAACTGTGGGTTTGTCATGTATGACCTGTATTATGCTGAGGAGCATTCTTTCTGTACCTGATTTGTGGAGAGTTTTTGTCATACAAGGATGGTAAACTTTGTCAAATGCTTTTTCTGCATCTATTGAATGATGCATGTGAGTTTTATCCTTTATTCTGTTAATGTGGTATATCCCATTTAGTGATGTGCATATGTTGAACCATTCTTGCATCCCAGGGATAAATCCCACTTGAGCATGGTATCTGATCCTTTTAATGTACTGTTGAATTTGGTTTCCTAATATTTTCTTGAGGATTTTTGCATTTATGTTCATCAGGGATATTGTCTTATAATTTTCTTTTTTTCCTGTATCCTTATCTGGCTTTGGTACGGTGATAATCCTGGCCTTCTAAAGTTAAGTTTGGAAATGTTCCCTCCTCTTCGCATTTTTGAAAAGGTTTAAGAATTCTTTTTTAAATTATTGGTAGAATTTACTCATTAAGCCATCTGGTTCTCGGCTTTTGTTGGGAGGTTTTTGACTACTGACTGAATTTCTTGCCCATTATTGGTCTGTTCAGATTTTCTATTTCTTCATGATTCAGTCTTAGTAGGTTGTATGCTTCTAGCAATTTATCCATTTCTTCTAGACTATCTAGTCTGTTGACATATAATAGTTCATACTATTATCTTAACCTTTGTATGCCCTTGGTATCAAAAAGAATAAAATACTTAGGAATAAATTTGACTAGGAAAGGGAAAGATCTATATACCAAAAACTACAAGATATTGATAAAATAAATTGGAAAAAAAAAACACACAATGAAAAAATATCCCATGTCCATGGATTGGAAGAATATTGTTAAAATGTCCATACTGCCCAAAGTGACTGACAGATTTAATGCAATCCCTACCAAATTTCATATGGCATTTTTTACAGACATAGGAAAAAAATTCTAAAATATATATGGAACCACAAAGATCCTGAATAGGCAAAGCAATCTGGAGAAAGAAGAACAAAGCTGCAGGCATCACACATTCGCAAATCACATATTCAAATTTTATTATACAGCTATAGTAATCAAAATAGTATAGTTTTGGTTAAACATACTCGCACACATACACACACAGAGACCAATGAAAAAGAACAGAAGGTCTGGAAATAAACCCATGCAAATATACTAATCTTTGACAAGAGTGCCAATAATACATAATGGGAAAAGAATAGTCTCCTCAGTAAGTGGTGTTGGGGAAACTAAATATCCATATGCAAAAGAATGAACGTGGGCTCTTATCTTACACATATACAAAAATTAACTTGAAATGGATTAAATACTTAAATGTAAGACCTGAAACCATAAAACTTCTAGGAGGAGGAAACACAGAGAAAAGACTTTGACATTGGTCTTGTCAATGATTTTTTGGGTTTGCTACCAAGAGCAGAAGCAACAAAAGCAAAAACAAACAAGCAGATCTAGGTCAAAGTACAAAGCTTCCTCACAGCAAAAGAGTCAATTAGCAAAATGAAAAGGCAACCTACAGAACAGGAGAAAATATTTGCAAACCATATACCTGATAAAGTGCTAATATTCAAAATATATAGGGATCTCACAAATCAGGAGCAAAAAAAAAAAAAAAAGAAAAAAAAGAAAAAAAAGCCCAACCAAAAAATGGGGAAAGAACCTGAAGGGACTTTTTTAAAGACAATAAATGGCCAACAGGTATACAAAAAGGTGCCCAATATCAATATTCATTAGAGAAATATAAATCAAAACAATAATGAGATATCATCCCACACCTGTTAGAATGGCTAGTATCAAAAAGACAAGAGATAACAAGTGTCAACAAGGGTTTGGGGAAATGGGAACCCTTGCATACTGTTGATGGGAATTTAAATTGGTACAACCATTATGGAAAAGAGTATGGAGGGTCATCAAGAAATTAACAATAGAACTACTGTATGATCCAGCAATCTCACTTCTTGATATATATCCAAAGGAAATAAAATTAGTATCTTAAAGAGATATCTGCACCCCCATGTTAATTGCAGCATTATTTACAATAGCCAAGATATGTAAACAACCTAAGTATCCATCAACAGATAAATGAACAAAATGTAATATACAAAAGGGAACATTATTGAACTATAAAATATAAGGAAATCCTGTCATTTGTGACAAAATTGATGAACCTGGAGGACATTACGCTAAGTGAAATGAGCCAGACACAGAAAAACAAATTTATATGATCTCGCTTATATTTGGAATCTTAAAAAGCCAAACTCATAGAAGCAGAGAGTAGAACAATGGTTGTCAAGGGGTAGAGGTTGTGAGGATAGAGAAAATGGGGAGATGCTGGTCAAAGAGTACAAACTTTCATTTGCAAGATGAATACATCTAAGGATCAAATGTACAGCAAGGTGACTATAATTAATTATACGCATTGTTTACTTGAAATTTGATAACAGATTTTAAGCATCTTCACCACACATATATACACACACAGATGGTAACTATGGATGGTGATGAATGTGTTCATTAATTTGACTGGGTAATCATTACACGATGTATATGTATTTCAAGTCATCACAGTGATACACCTTGAATATTCACAATTTGTCAATTATATCTCAGTAAAGCTGGAAAAAAAGGAAATCTGAAACTGATATAGGAAGCCAAAATGAGATGGGAAAATCCCGAACTATAGAGTTTAAGGCATTTGATCAAATAAAGCTGCATTTCCTTAGAGCTAGGCATAAAGATTTATGTTTAAAAATATTTATCACTGCACTGTCTATTAAAGGTTTAAAAAGATGGTAACAACATAAATGTATGACACAAAGGGGATTAGTTAAATATATATATGGAAAAAATCAAGATTTAAAATAATCTGACTATATCAGATTATAAAATGAGGTATGTGCCAAATGATCACAGCAGAATACTGGCTAAGTTTGCTTCTGAATCCTGTATTTTGAATGTTTACAAAAATAAGCAAGCATTTGTTACTTTCACATTCAAAAAAAATGAGCACATTTCCTTTATTCATTTGGATAAAATGTTTTCAAGAGAAACCGGTAAACCTAATTCTCTGGTGGTCTGTAAAAGTCACATAGATTTGCAGGAACATTCTGTCGATTTAAATAAATCAATAAATATTTTTCAAAGTGGCATAGGTATACAGTCAAGGAATTCTCAGTTTAAGCGAGTCCAGACCCAGTAGAAGATAACAGAATTGTACCATCATTCTTAGCCCTGCCTCTCTAGATTCCTTTGAACTTATGTCACTCATCAACCTGGGCATATTGGAACAGGTGGATGGAGAGAAAGGAACTGCTGGAAGTACTAAATTGCTGGTAGATATAGTGAAGGAAAAGTTGCCACTAAAGCTACAGCCAGGCCCCTGTCCTCTTTGGCCACTGTCCCTAAAGTGTGTCTGAAGGTATCCACAGGACCATCTGCCCAATTTATTAGTCTCTAATACCCGTTAGGGCAGTTTCATAAGCACCCAAACATACTAATCTAAGCCAGTGTTTACTAAGCAGTGGACTTCATAGCCCTAGGACTAAGGATCAGAGCTTGTACAAGGAAGGGATATGAAGCCATGTGCAGACCCTATCTTAAACATTGGATGAGTATTGTATCTTGGACCTCTTTGTACTGTTTTCCAAATCTTGTAAATATTGCTATGGTGAGAAATACAAACATATTTTAATGTACATGAATTCAAGCTAGCTTTTTATTAAGTATTTCTCAATTAATGGATTCTAAATGTAAACATCCATTGAGTATCATTTGTGTCTCTTCATACTAGAATATGTTGCAATCACTGCTTCAATCACTTGTATTTTCAACTTATACTCCTAGTTCTTCAGTAAGTTTTATTTTACTACTCAAGTTGGCAGGGAACATCTCTTCTGAGATTCTTTTTATTGTACATGTTTTAACCTTTTATCTTATTGTCTAAACCAGGATATTCCCCTCCCCTCAGACAGACTAGAAGCTCCATGAGGGCAGGGACTCTGACCTGGTTCATCTTTTCTGCTTCTTCATCTCTCCCGCAACAGCCCAGTCGGGACTCACTAAGTAGTAATCAGTTGCCATTTGTGTAGACTCCTTTCAGTCACATCATTACAGAAGCTCCTCAACTTACAGAAAGTTTCCATTCTAAACTTTCAAGGCTTTTCCTAAGGCAATTTTCGCAAGTCCAAAATTAGTGCATTTTCTAAAATACATTTGGGTAATTTGTTCATTTACAAGCAACTATAAATTCCATCTGTTGTGTTAGGCAAAATTCCCATACTTTTGCTCTGGCTCAAGACTTTGTTCTTTTCCGTGAAAGTCGATACGTTTTTAAGTAGAGAACCTTCCGAACATGGCACACCTTGGCCAGATTGTAGACAAATGCCCTCGTCTACATTTTGCTTTGTGTCTAAATGAATATTGTGCTTTCACTATTTCACTTCGAACTCTTCTCTCTTGCCAAATGCTCTCTGGAAGTTATTTTTCTCATTGTTCATAAGTTTCAAGTTTGTTTACTCTAGAATACAGGAAAAGCAAAAATAGAATGTTATGCTGTGAGGGGCAGCGTCCGCCTGAGCTGAGTTTTTTGCTGGGGAGTGATAAATGATGCTGGGTTCCCTGTGGGTTAGAGGGCACCCAACTTCAAATAACTACAACATCCGATAACAAAGTTTTTCTCCATCATTTGCAATCCAAACACTAAGAACACAGCCCTGCGGACCCCTCATCCTTCATGTTCAATTGTAAATCCTGATTAAATAGCTTGCAGGTGTCAGGATTAAAGTATATGCAGTGGGAGCCTAAACAGAGGACCAGCTGGGTTCCTCATTTGCCAGTCGCAGTTTCTTCTTTGTTTTGAAACTGTTGACAGTACAACTCAAAATGTTCCTTAGGGCCCAGACTGAGTTAAATAACAAGCAGGATGAGTAAGAGAACAGCTGTAGATATTTTTCTGTGTTTAACATACCTGCCTTGTTGATTTATAGGAAGACCCCCATATAATGTACATTTTGTAATTCAAAACATTTAACCTTTGCAGCCAAGTCTGTGATAGAGACATCAGAAACAGGAAAGGTCTGGATGGGCCTTGTGTTCCAAATGTTTTTCCCCCTCCTAGGAAAAGTGAAATGATGGAATAACTTGATTTTATTATTCAAATGACCATGGTGATATTGTCTAGGCCTCATGCGATACTCACAGTTAATCAGTGGGCCAGTGAAGCCACAGAAACCAGAAAGGCCAGCTCAGAGCAACGTACCTTGGGAATTCCTCCCTCTCTACATGAGCTGGGTCGAGGAAGCCAGCTCTGCACTAATAGTCTCTCCTGCCTGCAGGGAGGGATGTGGACAAGAGTCTTCAGTGCGCCTGCCAAACCACAGTGGGGCTTTTGGCCACGCTCAAGTTCCTGCTTTTGTGCTACAGCACAGATAGGCATCATAAGTGTAGAGACCATGTGGAGGCCTTACAGTTTGTCTAGACTAGACTGAGGCATTAGGGAGCCTCAAAACAGCGGAACCAAACAGATTTGACTGGTAAAATCTACATCTTTTATGCCATCATGGGCAACTATCTGCTAAAAGCCTATTGCATTCATGGTGCTGGAGTAGGTACCAACGTGAAACCGCAAGCTTAAAATCGTGTCTGTGATTACCGCAGGGGTCATGGCCTCTCAACCCAACACCCATTCTACCCCAAATGTTTGGGCCAATTATGGTCATTGCATTCTCCTTGCTAGGGATGGGCATGGGACAGAATCCTGACCAATAAAATGTGAGGGAAGACTGCCAGGTCCTTAGGTCCAAAAATAGAGACACACGAAATATATCATCTTTTTCTTCCTCTGAACATTGTCTTGTCTGGATGAGGAGTGCCAGGGTGAGGGCAAAATCTGACACACACAGTATGGTGGAGCTAAGAGGCCCAGAGAACTGGGATCCTCAATGATGTCACTGAGCAGCTGAATCTGCCCTGGAGACCATTCTATTTCTGACCTTCTTGTTATATGACATTGTAAATTTCTAAATTGTTTCACAGCCAGTATTACATTAAACTTTTCTGTTACTTGCAATAAAAAACTTTAAGTAATGTAACTTCTCTTTAAACATGCTACCCTCTAAAAACAATATAGTATGTCAGTGAAGAGAGGACAAAAAAAAGAATTTTACAAAAAAATAAAAAAACAACCAACAAAACCTACTTTACTTCTTATAAAGCAGAACTACTGAATGGACATATTTGCATTTGAGACACGCTTTTCATTAATTGGCTCCCTCAAGGCATCCCAGATGTTTGGGGGCTGATGAGGTGGATAGAGGCCCCTGCTCTGTTCATGCATAGCCCAAGCACAGCTTGGACAGGAAGAGCCACAGAGACCAGAACTTACCAGAGGAATTAGGAAAGTTAACATCTGCACAATCCCTTTAGAGTCAGGATCTTGGTTTCTGCTAGGTGAGAGTGTTGTGTACCCTAGAAACAGTGGAGAACTCCCTTCACATCAGAGCAGCTCCTGGGATAGCTGGGCAGACCACCTTCCTGACATGTGTCTTGGTAGTGTCATCAAGTGCTAAAGAAATAGGACGCCTAAGAAACTGAAATTGGAAGGGGATGCAGCTTTCTCCACTGGTAAGTTACCTCTCATTAGTACCACACACTCTTAAGAAGTCATTTACTAAGAGCATCTTACTATTTGCTAGGCACTATGAAATGTGAACTAAGAAAACCTAAAGATGGTCTATGAGGGTCCTAGAACTTCCAGAAGACACATACGTTGGCCTGTTGGTGTACTGAATTGCTCAGCTTACCAATCTAATGCTTAAGTTCACTGTGCACTTAGTCTTTCCAAGTCATCCTCTGCCATCTGACTCCATCTTTAGAAATCTCTGATGGATAAAGAAAAATAGCTAATAACTATGACTGTGTCTCATGCTTGATGAGCACCTTATAGATATTATCTGATTGAATACAGCAATTCTATGAGGTATGTATTATTATTATTCCCGATTTACAGATGAGGAATTTGCTCAGAGTCACATAGATAAAAAAGGCTGCTTTGGAACTCATATTCAGCACTGCTGAAGCCAATGGAGACTTAACCACTTCTCCCTGCTGCCAAGACCCACTGAGAACATTTGCGTCATCACACAGGCTGATGCTAGGAAGGTAGCACTCTCGCCTCACTGCAAATAAAGCCGAAGAGGGCGGCCAGGCTCCTGTCCCAGTCTCAAGTGCCTCACCCAAGACACCCTGACTCTAGACCTCAGGAACTCCCTGACACATTTAAGTCGGGGGGTAGTGATAGGTTAAAAAAAAATTGTTTTTATTTACTTGGGCATGTTATTTAATTATAATATGGTATAGTAGAAAGATCAAGATTTAGGTGCGTCTAACCATTGTAACAAATATACCTAATTTCTCCGAGCCTCAGTCATCTCTGCTGCAAAATGGGAAGATGCTGTTTCTCGAGCACTGAAAAAGCAGGGACTTAAAATATTATGTGCAAAACACGCAGGCACAAAATCTGAACTGTGATTTTTTTCTTCTATTCTGATTATAGGCTGATTCATTTCACATCCAGGTTATTTCATAGCTAGCCCAAAAGAATTTCCTTTCCACAATTATTGATAATCAACCAAACAATTAGTATGTGAGCAATTATTACTATTGTAATTGCCTTTTCATTTGTCTCCCTCACTAAGCTATATCCTTCTTGAGGGAAAGGTCTGTGTCTTGTTCATGATATAATCTCATTCCCTAGTATAATGCCTGGCACACAGCAGGTCTAGAATTACTACTGTGCTAACCATGGAGGCAGCAACAAAAAGAAGTGTAAGGCAGTGCTGTCAAGAACCCAAGATTTTGCACAGGTCTCACTTAGGAGAGCAAAAGCTGCAAAACGACTTAGGACATAAATGATGTGAAATAAACTTGAGTATTTCCTTCACAGTCAAGGATGCTGCTAATGAGCATGAATCTCAACATCATTATAATACAGAATGAGAGTCACTGGGTGGGCTTTCAATATTCTAGATAAAACCCAGATAACAAAGGAAAATATCCTAAGTAAGTTTACTTTATTATTTGCCTCTTTTCTCCAAAAAATAAATGAAGTAAACAGAAGGAAGAAAATAAATCCAAAGAATCAATATCCATGCTAAATTAAGACACAGTTGGGAGTCTTCTTCCTGGTTGGTTAATCATCATGAAAATGGCATTGCTTATCAGATTTTCGGTCTGACTGACATCTGCCTCAGTTTCTATGTTCACTTTCTCTGATTTCCTCCAACTGTCCGCTCTGATTATCATCACCATAGATAGGTAATACTTTAGAGTAAAATGCTGTGTCACAGTGAATCGTAACAAACTTCTGCAGTAAATATTATCAACCACATTTTACAAATGAAGAAACTGAGGTTCCAGATTTCAAGTGGCAGAGCAAGGAGTAAGGCTTAGTTCTTCCTCGTTTGCATCCTTGTCTCCTTCTTTCCTTCCTCTTTTCATTAAGCATGCATTTATTTAGCCCCAGTTGAATGACACTAAGTACTAGGGACACACCATCCAATGACACAGAGTCTAGCCCTATCTGGCTCCAAACGCAGCACCCTTTCTACTGTACCACCACTGCCTCCCATTCTAAATAAGCCTTTTAACCGCTGTCACTCTGCCCCTGACCACACCTCCTGGACCCACGGCCTTTAGCTGGGCCACAGCAGAGTTGCTTCAGAAAATCTTGCCTTTAGGCTATTTCCCTCAGCTTCACCTATTGCCAAACGTGGGGTACCTGCCAAAAAATCTAACACCTTGTCTAAAGAGAGGTTGTGCCCACCCCACCAATGATCCCAGTAAGCCCCAATCAGAATATAGTCAATGTCCTCCATATGGTCCTCAGGGAGCCCACCCAGACTTGCTAACCCCAGGAGTAATGCTGCTCTATAGAGGTAGAGAACACAGCCTGAGCCAGAACCCACAGCCATGATCTCATTGAATTCTCCCAACCATTGGGGAAGCAGGCAGTATCTCAGTTTATAGATGAGGAAGTTGAGGCTCCAAGAGAGAACCAGCACACATCCAAGGTCACACAGTGATCCATGACCAAGTTGACACTGAACTGATATCTACTCTGACTCCAAAGTCAAATTCCCAACCCTAAGTAAATTAAACTATCATCTGAAGAAAAATGAAAGTCAGGGAATGCGTTTAATGTGAGGAGTACATGAAGGCATTTCCAAGACTGCCCCCTTGCATCCCACTACTTCTGCAAAGCTAATTTCAAATCTTTGAGCTGGAAGGTAACTTCTAGAACAAACGGCCCAATGGTCTCATTTTCCACGTTAGGAAATGAAGACAGGGAGAGCAAGTAAGGTGGTCAGTCACCCAGTCAGATGGTGACAAAGTTCAGGGTTAATTCCAGGTCTCATGACTCTCTTGGTTAAGTTCTCTGATCAGCAAGTCAAACAGCCTTGACTCACCTGAGCCTGAGAGAATTGAAACATCACAGGCAAAATATTGCTTTCTTGGTGGAATATTTACTTCTTTGAATCAACTACGTAGACAGGGTCCATTTCCTAAGACCTCCCCAGTTCTCAGTGTCATTTGGCCTGAGATTCTCCTGAGTTCCATCAGGTCTTGAAGCCTCCAGGAGCCACAGGAGTCCCATCTTCGTACCGTGGGTGATGAAGACGGAGGTCACAGGAAACCCCAGCACCTCGCACTCTTTCTCCTGTCTGACCGGCATTCCCAGAATCACTTTACAGCAGGGGCCAAAGATCAAAAATTTTATGGGCGCTTGGGGAATTATTCCTCCCCATCCCATCTGCCCTTTCATCTGCACACCCACTGCCCCGGAATAGCAAACAGCTCATCTCTCCTAAGCTGTTTCTCGAAAGACTTCACAGCAGGAAAACAGAGGCTAGAAATATTTCAAAAGCTTGGCCACAGCTGTCTGCAGGAGCCCATTTGAAAGCCTTCGTGCAGAAAATCTCCTTCTTTCTTTAAAGCGCCAGCCACTGGTTTTGCTCAGCTCAGAAGATTGCAGCATCACCGTCAGCCTTCGGGCCTCCTGCCCACCTGGGTCTGTCCAAGGCGACGTTGCAGCCCCTCTGCTTAATGGCAGAAATCCCATGGAGGAATAGGGGCTTCTACACCTTCATGGCCAAGTACATTTGGTCTGAGAGGGATTCCCACTCCAGCCTTGTGAGGGCTTCACCTGTTGCATCTCATCCTTTCAGGGGTGGTCATGGCAGAAGCTCAGGCTTCTCTCTCACCCATGCGTGTCCTGGTGCCCCATTGCTCTGGTTCTTTCTGGGCCACTGATGCATTTGCAGCCCCCGAGGATAAACCAGAGAAGCAGCAGCCTCTCTGTAGAGGGGGAAGGGAAGGCCTTTCTGTTTGATCCCTTGATGGGTAAATTTCCCAAGTTAAAGAATAAAGTCATGGTTGATGGATGAAAAATCACCTGTTGGGTACAATGTATATTATATGGGTGACAGGCACACTAAAAGCCGAGACTTCACCACTATGTAATTCATCTGTGTAACCAAAAACAACTTATATTCCTAAAGATACTATAACATTTTTTTAAAATGAATAAAATCAGAGCAGCACCTTCCTTAGACCTGGGAATAAAGGGCCCCTGCCCTGGATCCACGCTGGCCCTTCTCCAGCCATTCTTCTTCCCATGAAGTGAGGAGGGTGCAAGCTGGGGACTTACACACTTGGAGCCCACACCTCCCTTTCTAGACTATGCTCCAACACGCAGGATCCCAGAAATCCCTGCTCAAATGCTCCTGAGCCTGCTTCCCGGCCTGTGTGGGCGTCATCCCTTGGTCTATCCTCTCCAGGCCAGGCAGTACCAATATGGCACCCCTAGGTCCAAGGGGTAGCCAAAGGATGGCTGTGAGCAGCAATTTTGTGAGGTTGCATGGTCACAGCTTGGGTGTGTGAGGCCTGTCAAGGTGTGAGGCCCAGCCAGGGTAGGAAGAGGAGTGAGCTGACCAGGGACCCCGAGTCTGGAATCAGCCTTTCCTAGGCCACCTGATGCCAGTGCAGAGTGGAGAAATCCAAGTTATGAAGGCATCCTTGTCAGGGTAGAAGGATAAAAACAGAGTTCAAACAGTTTTGGTGTGTTTTTTGTTTCTGAGACAGTCTCACTCTGTTGCCCAGGCTGGAGTGCAGTGGCGCGATCTCTGCTCACTGTGGCCTCCACCTCCCGGGTTCAAGTGATTCTCCTGTCTCAGCCTCCGGAGTAGCTGGGATTACAGGCGTGCACCACCACACCTGGCTAAACTTTGTATTTTTTAGTAGAGACGGGTTTCACCATCTCGGCCAGGCTGATCTCAAACTCCTGACCTCAGTTGATCTACCCTCCTCAGCCTCTCAAAGTGCTGAGATTACAGGCATGAACTTAGAACAGCTTTGTAGCTTGGTTTGTAACTTTCCAATATTCAAACACATGGTATGTGGAATTTTTTCCTCATCTTGTTCCCTGATCTCACAAATGTTAGGGGTGGGCCTGAGGCAGGATTCATCCCGGAGTAAACAAGGATCAAGCTCATTTTATTTATTCATCGATTCAATTAGAACTTAGTCCCTGGCATGTGCTAAGCATCGTGCCAGGGACTAGGTACCCTGTGGTGAACTAGGTGATTACAGTTTGTCCAGGAGGGGAGGCAGTGGCCATTGAATGAGAAAAGCCAGAGGGATGGGACAGGTTAGCGGCAGGTCAGTGCCAGGGACGAGACTGCAGTAGGGAGCAGTGATGTTCCAGTGGGCACTCAAAGCCTGACTCTCATGTTCAGATCAAATTCAACTACTAATTCCTAGAGACCTATAATTAGCAACTAAAGTAAATTAATTCAACAATCCCATATTGTCTATTTAGCCTGGCACTGTGCTAAGCCTTGGGAGACCAAAGACAACAAGCTCTACTTTGACAGTGTCAATTCTAGAGACACATGAATACGGACGGATACAATGAATGCAGGGTCAAGAGCAGGGAAACAGCAGCAGTGCAAGCGAGGAGTATGTGAGAACACAGAGGGAGACACGATTATTCCCTCTAGGCATTTAGGAGTGACTTTATACCAGAGATAACACTGCAACTGAGTTTTTCAGGATAAAGTAGGGTTTTCAAAGAACACAGGAACGTGGAAAGACATTCCTGGTTGAGAGAAGGTCTGTGCAAAGGCACTGAGACGAGCCACTTTGTTGAGTGCAAGGGGATGACAGGTGACCCCACACAACCTCAACAATGGATATGTAAGGATGTCGGGACAAGCTACAGAGGGATGCTGGGACCCAATTTTGGCAGGCCTTGTCTACCAGCCTCAAGATTCTGATGGTTCTGGAGGAACAGGGAAATGTTTTACGAGAATCACTTTGTTCGCTTTTTAGGGCTAGCAGGAATCAAGGCATTTATGGTAAAAATACCTCTCTACAGACTCCACCTGTGACTCCCTAAAGCCCAAGCTCCCATGCCAGCTTCCAGTTACCAGAGGCACTGGAAGAAATTGACAGCAAAGAGAGCAGACAAGGGCTATGTTAATCATTTAGCCAAAAGACTGTGAGGCAGAAAAACTAGATTTTAGCCTTGGCAATCCTGAATTTTGATCTAAACTGCAAAGAGAATCATTTGTTTCCAACTCCTTCCTCCTGACCACCTTGTAATAGTCAAGGATCATTGGTTATAAGCAGCAGACAGCAACACTGACTATCTCAAGCAGAACTGGCATTTATCGCATGGCTACACAGCAGCTCACAGAATTTAGGCGAAGGCTGAAGAGGCAGACTCCTGACTGAAATTGCAGGGCAAGTGCATCTGATGATCTAGTTTGGATCACTTTCTTGGTCCTTTCCTAGGGGAAGACAGGTCACTCTGATAAGCAGACTTATGAAATTCTCCAACTGGGAAGCAAAGCATTCTCCAAGTAAAGAGAGGGCAGGGACTCAGGCTCTCTTGTTCACTAAGTATCCCCAGTGCCTTTGCCGGACATCTAGAACATGCCCAGTAAATATATACTGCCGGCAGGAAGTCATGTAGCAAAAATAACAGCTGTCCATACCACCTTCACTGGATCCCTCTTGCACACCACTGATGTATCTGCCCTCCTAGGATACTGGGGGAGTGTCAGGACACTGAGCACACCCCCAAATGTTTGGGGAACTTGTAAATCCATCCTCAGCTCCTCCTCAGCCCAACTGATATCCTTGTGCCAAATTTCAACTGTCCCAGGGTACTTCCCCTGGAATTTCTTAAAGCTGATTATAATTTCCTGTTGGATGGGATGCTTGAGATTTTTGGCTTTCATTTCTTCCGGAAGTTATTTTTCAAGATCTTTTCTCTCCCCAGGTTCTGGCACCATAAGCCTTCTTGCCTTCCTGTTGTTGGCCTTGCTGAGGAGGTGGGGGAAGGGGTGGTGATTATTTAAGTTTTTGGTGATTTTTGCAGTCTTTTCCCATCCAAGGCACTCTGCAAGGCATTCTCAATGGGCAGTGTTCCCTTCATTGTGAGGTACCTTCCCAGAGGTCAAGGCCACTGACAAAGCAAAGTTTGTCCCCAGATTTCAGTACATGCACTTCAAAGTACATGTGAAAGCTGCTGTCATCCAAGGGAGAGTCAGCTCCTTTGTCTCAGGCATTAGATTTGAGAGCGAGAGAGAGAGAAAAGAAAGAGAAGAAAGAGAGGGAAATAAAGAGAAAGAAAAGAGGAAATTACCTGCTTGGCATGAAATTGCTACTTTTCTAATCAAACTGGCCCAGCTCTGTTTATGGTTCAACATCAATATTCATTCCTCATAAAACTGAAGGTTTATGGTACCTAAAAGAAACATTGAAAAATGCATGCATCCTATAACTCCTGAAGTATGTTGACTAGATGTTTTCCATATGGGTAATAGGAATATTTTGTGGAGGCACTAGGCCAGGCTGCGTCAATGGGCTGAGCAGCTTTGGGGGACTTCCCCGTTCTCCTGTCAGGTTTAAGTTGTGGGCTTTTCAGTGGTAGAACCCCCTTTCCCACACATAGGCTTAAAACTCTTAAAAAATTCTCAGGGCTCCCAGTATAAAACCCAGACTCTGGACCATGACTCTCCAGGCTACCCGCTCTGCATACCTGCTCCTCACTTTGCCTGCCCACACTAGCCTCCTCCCCATCCCCAAGCTCTGCCCAGTGGGAGGACACCTGTGCTTGCTGTCCCCTGCCTGGTATGTTTTGCCCCTTGCTAGTCATCTGTGATCTCTTCTTCTTCCTTCAGGTCACAACTAAAACATCGTCTCCTCAAAAACCGATTCCTTCTCCCCAGTTACTCCCCACCAGATCACCCTATTTGTTTCCCTCGCTGGACTTTACCTAAAGATGTCATGTGTGTGCATTTGTCTTTGTGTCTCCTCGGTGGGGCGTGAGCACCACGGCAGAGCCACCTGCCCCATCTATTTCCTGCTTCATCTCTGTGCCTGGCAATTTTTAGCGGTTCAGTGGATGTTTCCTGATCAAGACAGCTTGTCGGGTCAAGTTGATCATCTTGTCCATCCAGAGAGAAATTCTGTTCATTTGGCTCTCCTGCTCAGTTTTTTAGCACCAGTGCATGGAGCATTTTAACCCTGGGGCCCCTGTTTCTGGAGGTGACAGAGACTAACTCATGGTCCTCCACTCCAGCCCAACCTCATTCCTGGCAGTGTGATTCTGCCTGCCCTAGGACCCACATTTTCCTCCTCTCTCAAAAAGGAAATATTATTGCTTCTCTAGTAGCACCCCCCAGGTGATCTGCTGAGCATGGTGTCAGTGACATCTTAGAAAGCCATCCTTAAGGCTTCCAAGAAGTGTAATGAGGGAAGCCTGACTGAACCCTGTGTGTCCATGTATTAACTCAATGCCCCAGAAAAGGCATTGAAACCCCCTAAGCCTCAGTTTCTTCATCTGTAAGATGGGCACAATAACACAAGGCTCCCAAGAGACCAATAATTTGAAGATGAACTGTTTCTCCCTGTGAAGAGTTAGAAGATGGATGGCACTGTGATCAGGAAAGGAAGGGCCAATCCTCTGCTTCATATGAGCATCTGTATCCTCCAAACCCCCTTCCCATATGCACACTAGAAACATAAAACTTTAGAGCAGAAGGGACTTTGGCAGCCATCTAAAGATGACTTTTTTTTTAGTTTTCCATTTTTAATTGTGGTAAAATAAATATAACGTACAATTTACCATGTTAGATTTCTAAGTGTACAGTTCAATGGCATTGAGCACATTCACATCGGTTATACAACCATCACCACCATCTATCTCCAGAACTCTTTTCAGTTTACAAAACTGAAATTCTAGACCCATTAAGTAACAACTCCCCATTCTCCTTCTCTGCATTTCCTGGCAGCCACCATTCTGTCTCTATGAATTTTACTACTCTATGTACCTCATGTAAGTGGAATCGTAACAGTATTTGTCTTTTTATGACTGGCTTATTTCACTTAGCGTAATATCCTCAGGTCCATTTACATTGTAATAAGTGTCAGAACTTAAGGCCGAATATTCCATTGTATGCATATATGCCACATTTATCCATTCACGTGACTATGAACACACAGGTTGTATCTACCCTTTGTCTATTGTGAATAATGCTATGAACATGGATGTAGAGATATCTCTTTGAGACCCTGCTTTCAATTCCTTGGGGTATATGCCCAGAAATCTAATTGCTAGATCATATGGTAATCCTATGTTTAATTTTTGGAGGAATCACCATACTGGTTTACAAAGCAACTGGACTTTACATTCCCACCAACACAAGAGTTCCAATTTCTCCACATCCTTGCCAATACTTGCTATTTTCTGGGTTTGACAGTAGCCATCCTAATGGGTACAAAGTGAGACCTATTGTGGTTTTGATTTGTATCTCCCTAATAATAATTAGTGCTATATTACACATCTTTTCGTGTGCTTACTGGACATTTATATGTCTTCTTTGGAGAAATGTATATTCACGTCCATTGCCTATTTTTAATTAGATTTTGGATGTTTTTTCCTGTGGAATTGTAGTTCTTTATATATTCTGGATATTAACTTTTTACTGAACATAAGGCTTGCAAACAGTGTTTCATATTCCACAGGTTGCCTTTTCATTCTGTTTTGTCATTAGATGCACAGAAGTGTTTAATTTTTATGTAGTTCAATGTGTATTTTTTCTTTTGTTACCAATGCTTTTGGAGTCGCATCCAATGCCATGAAGATTTTCCCCTGTGTTTTCTTCTAAGAGTTTTATAGTTTTAGCTCTTGCGTTTAGGTCTTTGATCCATTTTGAGTTAATTTTTGAATAATGTATAAGGCAAGGATACAACTTTACTCTTTTGCACATGATGAAGATGACTTTTGATAGAAAACTGAGCCCAGAACAGGGAAGCAGTCTGCTCAAAGTAAAGGAGCTAAATAGGGACACAGCAGGGGGAAAACCCAAGCTTCCTGTGCCTTAGTCATAAGTATTCTCTACTCTTCTAGGAAGTAGACACTCTAGGAGAATGTGACCCTGGGCTTTACTGTTCTGTCTCATCAGAAACAACTGGGGAAACAAAATGGGATATTGGAGCTGATGGGTTTCCCTCCAGTGAGGTCAGCCAGTCCAAAGTACAGACCACTGTGCCAGGAGCAGACAACGGGCTTTTCTTAGGTAACAGCATTCTTCTTCAGGACACCTGTGACCACGTGTGAACAGCAGCCACAGAAAATCCCCAATGGTCATAAAGTCTCTGATGTGCCCATTCAACTTTTTCTGCAAAAACGCTGGCTCTGTGTTCAGCCGCATGGCAATTTGGTAGAATGAAGCTTTCATTCACTGATAGGAGCAGGGAAATGTTAGTGGCCATCCACATCTACACGCTTTGCGCCCAGAGACCAATAAACTTGAGACAATGTATTCTGAAGCATTATCTTGAGTTAATAAAGGAAGGTTTTGGGTTTTGATAAACCTATTGGGCTAAGGCAGGGACTGGCAAATCACAGCCCACTGGCCAATTTTTTTTCCCCCTTTTTTTGAAACAATCCCATTCTGTCACCCAGGCTGGAGTGCAATGGTGCAATCTTGGCTTGCTGCAACCTCTGCCTCCTGGGTTTAAGCGATTCTCGTGCCTCAGCCTCCCGAGTAGCTGAGATTATAGGCACACACCACCACACCTGGCTAATTTTTTGTATTTTAAGTAGAAACGGGGCTTCACCATGTTGCCTAGGCTGGTCTCGAACTCCTGAGCTCAGGTGATCTGCCCGCCTGAGTGCTAGGATTACAAGTGTGAGCCACTGCACCTGGCCAAATAGTTTTATTGGAACAGAGTCATGCTTGTTTATGTATTGTTTATGGCTGCTTTCTCCCTTCAGTGGCAGAGCTGAGTAATTGTGACAGATGTATGGCCCACAAAGCCTAAACTAATTATTGTCTGACCCTCTACAAAAACTGGTTTGCCAACCCCTAGACTAGGGTAACAAGAAAAAGTTGAATGGATGCATCAGAGACTTTGTGACCACTGGGGCTGGCTGGAGTGTCATCTTTACCACAGCAGGAAATGCACTAGTGGCAACTAAAGGAACGTTCTAGCTATTCTGTACTCTCAAACTCCTTCCCTAGTCTCAGCCCAGAGGAGAACTTATTTCTAAGCTGTTGTTGTAAAGTCTCTGAGCACAGAGAAGAGGGTGAGAGCCCCATGGAAGCCAGATCCCAGCCTGTACCACATTCATTGGCCACACTATCAACACATATGAGGGTCAGGGTATAAAGACAAAATGGCAACTTATAAGGGTCTAACCACATGAGATGGAACGTGAGTTGCTGACTGACATGGTCATTATCTTCAGCTTTCTTACACGTGTAATTAATAACTCATCACTCTCAAAATTGATATTAATCAGTTTTCACTTCAGTGGGGTTGTGGGCAATTCCCAAACTTCTCAGGCTGATTTAATAGAAATTGCCAGAAAGACAAAGGTCCAAATAAATCTCAGCTGTGCCACTGTGAGCTGGCCTTAGAATAGTGACCCGATTCTGCTCACTTTGATTTCCTCATCCATAAACAGGAGAACAGTTCCTAAAGCTGCTGTGAGAATTCAATATAAGAAGGGACAAGAAACTTCTGGTACCTTCTGCAATGCTACTTTCCTTTCCTTAGTCTACCTGATACCAAACACCAACAGTAGCTTCCCCTCTGGAGACCAAGCCTCCAAAGCCGCATATCTTGGTGTTTCCTTCTCTTCTCCCCTCACACTCATTGGCTGCAGCACAAACAGCAGGCTCCAGTGGGCTCCAAACATGAACAGACAATTGTCTAATGTGTAAGGAATTTTCAAAATACAACTAGTCATTTTTTTCTTTGGGTGAAATGTCTATTCTTTGGAAGATGCCATAGGCTTAGCCCACTGGAGAAGCTCAGCTCCAGGAAGTATGTCCTGAAGCTTTAGGTCATTCCCACGTCTAAGGATCCCTGGAGAAGAGGCCATTTTCAACACTAACCAACTCTTCTCCAGGGCTGACTCAAACTCCTAGCTTGGTCTCAGAACTGACTGCTTTCCCGAGGCTCACAGACAGCATCTGAGAGCACTAGAATGGCACAGCTCCCAGCTTCTATTTCCTGATCCCACCTTCATCAGCCATTTCTACAAGTCCGGATGCTGAGGCCTTCAGATGAATTCACAAGAGTATTTACCACAGTGTTGTTTATTATAGCAAAATACTGCTGGACATTTATACGCTAGGTACTGGATACATCAATCATGCCCCTACACAGATATTAAGATGTGTGTTAGACCTGCATTCATGGAAGACATTTGCCATACATTTAAGTAAAAACAGCAGCCTTCAAAAATCCTGTGAATATGTTTATTTTTATAAAATACAAATATTTACTCACATGTGTATATGGGCATAGCGAAAAATGTGAAAATGTAAGAATAGTAGTTTCCTAATGTTATAGATGGATTGTTTCTTTTATGTATTTGTGTGTTTTCTTAAGTATGTAAGACTTACATTTCAAAATTTCTTTTGTAATAGGAAAAATGTATAATGCTACCTCCCATTTGAGGGGAAAAGAGACCAGGTGGTCTCCTTCAACATAGATATATAAACACAGAGAGAAAATAGACCCTGCCCACCAGGGGGTCCTGCCCACCAGGGGTCCTGCCCACCAGGGTTCCTGCCCACCAGGGGGTCCTGCCCACCAGGGGGTCCTGCCCACCAGGGTTCCTGCCCACCAGGGGGTGTGCTTTGTCATACAAGGAGAGTGACAGCAAAAGAGCTAGATGATGAGACTCCAGGTTTTGATTCATTCATTCTTTTCATTATGTTCAAGAATTGTGAGTTTATAGCATCAGACTTGTGGAATACACAAGCTAGAAGGCCCTGCAAAAACCAACAGCACTCAGGTTTTCAGATGGCTGGAGCAGTTGCATGGCTTGCCGGGGTCACAGAGCCAGCCCAGGACTCTTCTTCTCACTCTTGATGGTCTCCTGTCCTGGTCCTTCAACCTTTGTCTTTCAAGGACTCTGACTTTGGCCCAACCTCCTGCACCCCCGGCTTCTACTTGGCCTCTTTCTTGTAGCCATCCATACCCTGGAGAAACAAATATGAGTCGATTGTGGGCCACAGGGGACCTGCTGTTACCAAAAGGAAAGGAACTCTGACTGGGACGTAGGAGATCCATGTTCTGCTTTATGGGCTAAGCCCTGCCTGGTGACCTAAAGCTGCCTGAACCCCAGCTTGTTTGTAAGAGCAATTAACCAAAACCATTCGACCCAACAAGACCATGGCGAGGATCCAAGCAAATGATATCACTGTGCTTCAAATGAAGTCACATTCTATGACTGTGAGGTATGTTGAGTGTGGTTATTCAATGGATCTTCTCAATATAGTCTAACGTACTTTTTTTTTTTTTGCCAACAACAAAAAAAAGCCACTCATGCCAGATGCTGAAGACTTTAATGCTACGAGAAGAACTATCAATGAACTTTAAGTGTAGAAATTACAACTGATGGAAAGAAAAGCAATCATCAATACAAATTTTACAGCATCTTGAATCTGAAATCATCCTAAGAGCAGTATCTTCCTTGATAAAGGCTGTGTGTGTATACATATATATATATTTACATGAACTATATGTATATGTATGTGTGTGTGTATTTACATGAACTACCCTTCTCAGAGCTCCTAGAGTGGTTTTTCTGGGTCTGTTATAACCTTTATCACATTCTTGCTTATGTTGTAGTGATATAGAGCAAAAATGTAAATAAGACCTGGCGCTTTCCCTCAAGTGAGGAAGCAGTTTGATATAGACATCTCAGGGTAAGATTAGGTTACTGTGGAAGCTCATAGTGGAGGAATTAATGTAGAATTGGAGACATCAAGGGAGGCTTACTGGAAGGCGTGGTGTCTGAGTTTCAAACTGCAGGTTAGACTGAGCCACACATGAAGAGAAGTTAGAGGATCCAGAATTCAGATATTTTACTATTCAAACTGAGGCTTTCTAGTAACCGAAAGGTTGGGATACATTCTCGAAGCAGAAAACAGCATAAATTATAGCCTGCAAGACTCAGCTACCCTTGGGTGCTGTATTTCATGGGCTTTTCACAACTGCTTTCATTTCAGATCCCTCGACTCACACTCTGCCTCACCTTTGAGGTCCAGCGTGTACTAGGGTAACTTGGGAGCATTTTCTCTTACAGAAACAAGAATTGCAGCTCAGGTGGTGGTACACATGCTCAGTTCCTGCCACACCCCTTAAGATGAGTCATCCTGTCTGGACATGAAGAAAGGTCCCTGGGGCTCTACATGCCAAAAGGTACCACTAAGGGCATGTCAGAGGCAGCCGGGCAGGTGCTGACATCTGAGGTGCCTGGCCTGACCGGGAGCTGGCACCTCAGCCCTCCTTTCTCCTTTGCACTTCTGTGCCACCGTGGGAAAGTGTATCAGCCAGTGCCCATCCATCGTGGGACATGTGTCCAACATCAAAGCCTCACTGCCCTTCACTGACACAACTTGACGCATTCTGAGGTTATCAGGGATTTGCTAGCCTGTCAGAGCCAGGGAATGGGCAGGCTCTCTGGGGAGGATGTGCCATCTAGGAGGGACGTCATTTTGATGTACCTGGAAAGATGAGACATAACTGCCAGGTCTTCAGAAAGGCACTCCCATCCCCACCCCACCCCATCACACACAAGGACCCATTTCAAAAAAAAAGCCATGGGGAAGAGGGAGCTAAGAAGTGGAATTCATATTCACAACCTAAAACTCTTGACAGCTGCAGACCCTCACCAATTCTGCCAATACTGCCTCCTCACCAATTCATTTGACAGCCGTGAGGTGGCATCGAACTTCCAGGGTGTGCAAGCGTAGTATTTTGGGTCAGGCAACCCTGGGCTGGAGTCCTGCTCAGCAACCAAGCTGTGCCAGGTTCCAAATGAGAGAAATAGTACCCACCTCAGGGGACTGTCACAAAGTTAATGCAGATAAGGCATTTAAGGCCACCTAACACAGGGTCTGGCACAGAGCAAGCCTGCCACATATGGTAGTTATTATTCTCATAAAATTATAAGTTGCTGGGGGAATTCTGCTAATAAATTATTGACTACTAAGATTAGGGATTTTTTAAGTTATAGTTCTGCCTTCTGTTCTTTAAAACTACCTTTGATGTAAACAGGAATTCTAACAATTTCGAAGCTCAGGTACATGGTTAAATAGGTAACGTATGCATTTCTGCACATTCATGTTTCGGTTTTATTTTCTAAACCTTCCAAACAAACAAACCCATCAAACCTCTCTAAGCTATTATGATGTCCTCCCTCAAAAATAAAACATTAAAATTTTTATTAAAAAGAGATTCATTTTCCTTTCGGGCCACAGAGTGACCCAGCTAGCATCATTGCAAGAGATCACATTTGCAGTAACTGAAATGACAGATGCTGTCAGTGAAACTGAAGAGGCCTCAGGAGTATTGTTGGGTTTGGCTAAATGATGATCAGATGAAATACCGTTGGTTGAGTCTTACCAAGGATGTCTTCGCATTAGAGCTATTTGCAAAAAAGCGGCATGAAGTCAGCGTGGGCTTGCTGTTTTTCTCATGCATGTTTTTCATTTTGATATTATATCATGAACAGCTGTAAGGATAATGTTAATCGTCCCTTCTGGAAACATTAATCACAAGGGTTTATTTATTATTTGGTTTAAGTATTTAAAAGTTAAAACATTTCCAAACTGTCACTATTGAAATATTTCTAATATTGCAAAACAGCAATTATTTCGGAGAGGCTATTCTTAAGATTTCCACTTCAGAAAGAAAATAATCTATGTTCTGTGGGTTTGGTTGAGACTGAAAGGTACCTTGGGAATGGTACTTTTTTTCCTTGTGAACTAAAAATTGGGGCATATAAAAATGGAGCTACAAACTTGGCGATTGGATGGATGATTGACTTCGGAGTTACTGATAAGATAGAAGCTCTATAGGTTTTGCAACACTAGAAGAGTAATGCCTTATAGTCACATACGGCTTTGCAAAGTGTATTCTGTTTTTAATCTCAACTTCCCAGTTGTCCTATAAATTAAGCATTTGTAGTACTATAAATTCATTGATACAGAAACAAATAGTTTTTATGGCTTGCACAAGATCAGCCGGTTACAATTTTTTTTTTTTTTTTTTTTTTTTTTTTTTTTTTGAGGCAGAGTTTTGCTCGTTGCCCAGGCTGGAGTGCAATGGCATCGCCTCAGATCACTGTAACCTCTGCCTCTTGGATTCAAGTGATTCTCCTGTGTCAGCCTCCCAAGTAGCTGGGACTGCAGGCATGTGCCACTACACCTGGCTAATTTTTGTATTTTTAATAGAGATGGGATTTCATCATGTTGACCAGGTTGGTGTCAAACTCCTGACCTCAGGTGATCCACCCACCTTGGCCTCCCAAAGTGCTGGGATTACAGGCATGAGCCACCGCGCCCAGCCCAGCCAGTTAATTTTTGTAAAAAATAATTGATATGCCAGATATTGTGCTGTGTTACACAGAGCTTCCACTAAGCCAGACTGTATGAGTTAGGAAGAAGGCAGGCCCAGGCCTCTTGGCGTGGCAAGCGGGGAACAGGCTACATTTCAGCACTCTCACCCCCAATATCCAGGCAGTTCTGTGCAGAGCATAGGCTGTCCAACCACATAAGAAAAGCCCAGTGGAATACAAGCCCAGCTTGGGAATACAGCAATAGACCAAAAAGGGCAGTCTTAGACCTTAGCAGTTCATAATCACCCCATCAAAAAAAAAAAAAAAAAAAAAAAATCCCAAAGAACAGAGACACACCCATTTTGGATACCATGGCCAATGCAGTCTCTCCTATGTCTCTCTTTCTGATTGTGTGTGTTTGGGTGCGGGTGGGGAGTTATTGTTTATGCGTGCGTGTTTGTGGCTTATACAACTGAAATTTATTTTCTTACTGTTCTGGAGGCTGGAAGTCCAAGACCACAGTGATGGTTGGTTGTGTTCTTCTCAGGGCCTCTCCCCTTGGCTTATAGATAGTTGTCCTCTGGTATCTTCACATCGTCTTTCCTCTGTCTCTTGCCCTAATTGTCTCCTTTATTTTTGAATTTTTAACTTTTGTTTTATAATTGACACATAATAATTTTATGTATTTCGGGGCTGCAGTGTGAAATTTCAATACACGCGGACATCGTATAATGATTCAAATCAGAGTAGTATGTCCATCACTTAAAAGTGGTAACTTTTAAGACCCTCTCTTCTAGCTATCAGTCTAGGCTTCTCTCGATTCTGTGGGTTGAGGGGGTTTTCTCTGCTTCCCCCCAAGTTCTGGTGAATTTAGGGTAGTATTCTGGTCTTTGAATAGTTTCTAGTGGTACTTTTGTTGGAGGTGGGAGACTGATGGTATTCTACCATTTTGCTGATATCATCCTCTGATTATATTTTGAAATTTGAGTTTCTCATTTATAGTTCAATGAATGAAACCCAACTAGACTGTGAATGTGCAGCAAAGTCTCATTACCACTGCCCAGCTCTTCTTGGTACTCCAGGCCAAGTATCGCCTTTGCTACTTGAAAATGCACCATAGAAGGCAGCTCTCAGTTTCTCAGTTCCAAAGAACCCCTCATCAAATCTTCCTTTCCTCCACAGTAAACTAGAACATGTAGAAAGTGTGAAAAAACAATCTCCTCATCCCATATGGACTTAATAAGAAATTATTTCACATAAATCTTAAGAGACACATATGGCAAAACAGCCATCACCGTGGTCTTGGACTTCCAGCCTCCAGAACAGTAAGAAAATAAATTTCAGTTGCATAAGCCGCAACTTGTAAAATTTCTCACTACAGAGCAATACTTTCAGAAAATGGAATTTTTTAACGAACGATTTGACTGGACTTCCTAACTGTATCTTTAAAAATGAGATCCCTGGGTGCTGAGAGGCTAGGGTTTTCCCCGAGACACAATAAGGAAATGTAAGAATGCTGAAAGAATTCAAGGCATGACTTGTGGAAACTGGGTTGGGACCATCTCAAAGGAACAATAAAGGATGTTCTGTCCCCAATGACTGTGCTTCTCCTAGTTTGGATTGCTTTGAAGTTCAAATCGGGGGTTGTCCTTGGCAGGGCTCCATTGCATGTACCATTGTTCCCCCCTCCCTGATCACAAGGATGGAGTTATTTGCTCCCCTGCAGCCTAGGAAGAAAGTCATCCCTCCTTCAATGGCACCCTGGTGCTTTGATCTGAGACAGGGTGGCCAGCAAAGCTGGATTTCCAAACTCCAGAGACCCCATTTAGAAGGTGTTTCCATGCTCCCACTACTTGAAGTGCCTTCTCTTCACTTGCTCTGGAAGGCCTGTTCTGCCTCACGTGTGGCCTTAAAGTGAAACCAAGTGATAGATGTGAATGGTTCTCAAGTCCAATACAAATGTGTTCAAATGCACACTCACCTATTTGGTCACTGGCTCTAACTGGTCCATGGATAGGCTGGAGGTCAGCAAGGTGTGAAGGAAAGAGCTGGGGCCTTAGAGCCAACCTGATTCATCACCTCCCAGAGTCAAGGCCTTGGAAAAGATACCAGTTCTCTGGAGCCTCAGTTTCCTCCAAGGTAGAAGAGAGAAGATAGCACCTTTTTTTTTTTTTTAAAATAACAAAGCCTGCCCTGCATGGTCCTTAGAAGGTTTAAGATCATGACTGTCAGGGTCCAGCCACTTCCCAGCTCAACAATTATTAACTATGGTTATCATCGTCTCAGCTCTTGCTCTGGGATTTTTCTGGCAATTTTCTATAGTATCTAGGACTGGTTTCTATCAAGAAACAAAGGATTTCCTGTCTGCCCCTTCGTTCTCACCACTGAGCTTCCTCCACAGAGGAGACTTCAGGAACAGGGCCCTTTCTTGGCGCTTTCTTTGTCCCTCCATGTGGTCAGACAGCGCGGGTGCCACTGCAGAGGCAGGTGTCTGGAGTGCGACAGACACAAGCAGAGCAAGTTTCCTCCTTGATCTGAACAACATTCCTCCCACATTTCCCCCCTCCCCACAACCCGCCCTTTTTTCTTGTTTTTTGTTTTTATCTGCAAAGCTGTGAACAGGTTGATTGGTTTGTCTGTTTTTCTAAAGTAAGAGTCTTTAGGGCTGCAGGGGCTGAAAAGGCCTGTTAAGGAGTGTGTGGCCTGAGACAGGCTGCCCCTCTCTGCAGCTGGGCATGGTCTACACAGGCAGCCTGAGCCCCGCTGAGGGCCCTGCACACAAACCCACACTCACACATGAGCTGAGGCTCACTTCTAATTCTTTGACCTCGGTCTTCGCCACCATCTTGCAGTTTGCTGTCCAGGTCTGAGCCCTTCTGTAGGACCCCACCTCTCTCTCTCTCTCTCCTTCACACTGGCTTATGCACACTCTCCTCTCCTTGGTTCTTCCTCTCCTTTTCCTCCTCACAGCTCTCTGCCTTCTGCTTTTCCTTAGGTCTTTTCTAGGCTCTGTGTCTTCTCTGGGCCTCAGTTTTGCCCTGGCCAAGCCTTTTCCCTGCCCCCAACCCCTTGTTCTCCTACACAATCAAAATTACAATCCCCTCAAGCTTGGGGCAGTGAGGAGGGGGATGCAGTCCTGAGATCCAAAGCAATTAGGGGGCCCCTTTGGCGTCCAAGTGCCAATAGCTCAGCTTAAAGCAGGCCTTGGTCTCCAGGCTCCCCCTTTCCCCCTCCTCCCCACCCCTCAGCACTATCAATTAGAAGCAATGCTGAGCTAAATACCACTGTTCAGGGGACAAGGCTAACTGGAAATCATTAGCTTTTTACCTTTTTTTTTTTTCCATAAATCATGGTCCAAATAACCAAATAATGAATCTCTCGTTAAGCAGCATAATCAATCTTCATAACCCACGTAAATACACTCTGGAAAGATTGCCTTTTACTGCTGTTGAAAACCTCAGTTTCATCAAATAAAGGAACGAATTGCCATTCAGGAAATTATTCTTGGGCTAAAATATGCAATCAACACTTAGCTTCCCACCTGCACAGTCCTAGCATGCACGTGGGGTAATGACATTTGACATGGGGCTTGTTACACTCCTGACCCAGGAGAAAGGTTTTCATATTTTTAATTTGTAATGTCTGGCAAGATTCCCAAAGTAATTTTCAATTAAAGTCCCTGGTACTTGTCAAGCTCAAAGACATTGCCCAAAAGATGGAATAACTTCATTAGAGGGAGACACATTCACTTCGTCAAGTATTTCAGCGGAGTGTGCAAATACTATGCTTTTTCTTGTCCAAACTCTATGACTGAACAAAAAAGTCATTTTCTCTCTCTTATCCTCCAAATGGACACAAACTTAAGGGTAAGACACTGTCTATTTCATAATCTGTCAGTGTTATCCCTATCATTTTGAGGGGTGTCTGCTCTTTCTTCCCTATTTTAGCCATATTTGTTCATTCCCTTAGCTGACTCTACCTTCCCCAGATGGTTTAGAAGTAGGCATTTGACCCAGAGTCAGCCAGAGTTCTCCAAAATGTTTCACACTGGATTTAGGAGTATTCATCTCTGCTATGTTGCTGTTAATATTGATTGAGAACTTCCCTGGAAGAAAATCTCTGGAAGGAATAAAGGCTTTATGCAGGGTAGAATCTGGAGTAGAGAGCTCTGAGCACATTTGAATCCTTGTTTTCAGAAACAAGGATCCAAAAATCAGCTTTAGAAAGTCAGAAAGTCAGCTTTACACTGCCCTTTTCACAGCAAGTTATGTGAACCAATACTTGTCTCTTATTTAAGTTTATGCAGATAGATTTTCTGTAATTGCTACAAGTATCCTAATATATAAGCAATGCCAAAATAAGGATGTGTCAGAGTAAAACATTGTAAATATTTAAAAAGATATTCTAGGTATTTTGTTTTACTGATTCAATCAACAACAATATGTCTTCTGGGGGCCAGACAATTGAGGTATAAAGATAATATGGTTATAGACTCAAGGGGCTCACAGATTGGTAAGAAATACAGAAACATTAGTCCCATTGTTATAGCATAAGTTCATAGGATCATATAAAATGCAATGAGTGATTAGCTGCACCTAGGGCATTCTGGAGGGCTTCATGTAAGACAGAATTTGCTAAGTCTTAGGGTAAATACAATCGCAATAGGTACGAAATGGTGTAAGATGTTTCAGGTGTACAGAGCATGTGCTAAGTATCAGAGGCCCAGACACACGTGGCATTTCTTAGGAGCATCCAATATTTCAATGTGGATATAGCTCTGGTACCTGGAGGAGAGGAGAAAGGTGATAAGAGATGAACAAGAGAAGGTAGACTGGGAGCAGATGATTGAGAGCATCAGGAAAAGTAGCTAATGCATGCTGGGCTTAATACCTAGGTGATGGGTTCATAGGTGCAGCAAACCACCGTGGCACATACTTACTTATGCAACAAACCTGCACATACTGCTCATGTATCCCAGAACTTTAAAAAAAAAGTTAAGTCATCTCTTGGCAAGAAGCCACAAACAGGTCTGTGTTTTAGAATTTACATTTTAAGAGTAGTCAAGCAAGTGAATGGATTATAGAAAAATGACTAGACTAGAAACAAGATGGCCAATGAAGAGATTCTTGTTGTAATCCAATCAAACATTGAAAAGGGCATGAAATAGGGCCGTGGACATGGCAATGAATGAGAAATAATGCATTTGAAAAAGATTTCAGAGGCAGAATCACCAGAACGTGGCCATAATAGAAAGGGCAGAGTGGCAAGTAGAGAACAGTGAGGAGAGTCTCCGAATTTCTAGCTTGAGTGGCTGAGTGGGTAGTGATGCTGATAATTGGAAAGAGTAATATGGGAAAGAAAACAAATCTGGGTGTAGAATTAGGAGTCAGGAAATTGGGTCTGATCTAAAATCTTCCATCAACCAAGTACCTGGCCTTGGATGCATTGGTTAACTCAAGTTTTCTTAACTCTCAATTGAAAAGACTAGGAAACTTCATCCCTATGTTCCTTTGTAACTTGAACAGTCTGTGGATCAGAAGACAGTATGAACAAGACAGGTCTGACAAAGTCTAAGAGTCAAAAGCACAAAGTTAAGCAGGGCGTGACTGAAAGCCCTGAAATGAGCTGCAAACTCATGGGCAAACGGTCCCATTTATCTTGCTGCACCCAGAGGCAATACCCCAGAGTAAAGGGCACCTGGGTTTTGGGACAGTGTGCTGTGTCTCCCTAGGAGCACGCATCATAGAATTTCATATTTGCGTTCCTTATAGCTTGAAGGTTTGTAAGGAACCACCCTCCTCTGTAGATCTGATGTATGCCTAAGATGGTGATGCAGAGAACTGGGGAAACAAGACCCTATTTGGTAAAGGACGGTGGAACAATTGACTATCCACGGGGGAAAACGCAAAATTAACTCCACACCTTACACCAGATACAAAACCAATTTCAGATGGACCAAGGACCTGACTGTGAAAAGCAAGACTTTTAGGATCAAATATAGAGTATCTTTATAACCTTAGGACAGGGATAGACTTTAACATTTTAAATAATTTTAGACTTATAGACGGGTTGCAAAAATGGTACAAAGAGTTCCTTTGTATTCTTCACCTGCTTCCTTTTAAGGTAACATCTTATGTGGTGCCGTTGTATAATTATCAAAACTAAGAACATTGGTACAATACTATTATCTATAGACTTTATTAGATTAAGAATTTGAAGACATACAAAAAATCCTCTAAACATAAAAATGATCAATTCAACCATATTAAAACTAAGAATTTCCATGTGAAGGATACCATAAAGAAAGGTAAAAGAAAGGCAGGAAGACCATTTAAGCCCCTGAGTTTGAGACCAGCCTAGGTAACACAGCAGGACTTTGACTCTACAAAAAGTTATTTAAAAAAAATTAGCCAGGCATGGTGTCTTCTTCCTGTAGTCCTATCTACTCTGGAGGCTAAAGCACCAGGATCAAATGAACCCAGGAGTTCGAGGCTGCAGTTAACTGTGATCGCACCACTGTACTCCAGCCTGAGCAACAGAATGAGATCCTGTCTCAAAAATAATTTAAGGTAAAAGAGAAAAAACAAATTGAATGTGAATATTTGCAACACATATAAGAAATGAAGGTTTGAATGAGAACAAAAGAAGGGGAAGAAGAACTCCTACAAATTAATAAGAAAGCCAACAACCCAAAAAAAAACATGCAGAAGATACAAATAGGCATTTCACAGAAAGAGGGATATATGTGAATAGCCAATAAACATAAGATTGATTAACCTAATAAATGTCAGGAAAGTGCAAACTAAGACCTGGAGATAACAACAGCAAGTCATTGAGAAGATGTACATCAAAATACATAGCTGGGGAGAGCGTAAATTGATACCACCCCTTTAGAAGGATGTGGTATCAGCAGGTAAAGTTGGCCAATCCTGTGCCAGACCGTTGTCCTGAAAGTGAGGTTTGTGAGTTCACAGCACTGCTGTCCCTTCCAGGACTCCTGCCAAACTGAACCAGAATCTGCATATTAATGAGATCCCCAGCTGATCCATATAGACACTAAAGTTTGAGAAGCCCTGGTCTAGAGAAATGCTTGCTCACATACAGCAGGAGATGTGTAAGAGCATGTTCATGGCCCTGTGCACAATGACTAAAAAGCAAGAATAGCACAAATGCCCACTGACTGTAAATGGGTAAATAAATTGTATATAGTTACACAATGGAGTATCATCCAGCCCTGAAAATGAGTCAATTCCTCTTGGGTGTTATAAGGATGAACCACAGCAACAAAATACCACGGAAAGTAAAAAGCCATGAAGGATCACATGCAGCATGCTACCATTGTAGTATAGTGCAAACACAGGGAAAACAAAATAACATTGTTCAAGAATCCATCCAAAAAGTTTTTCTCTCAAATGGGAAGACAGTTATCAATAAAACACCAGACATTGCTGACTCTGGCGGCAAAGTGCAGGGATGAAGAGGTGCTACGTGCAACGGCTGTGGGCAGTCAAGCTCTTGGGTAGCAGAGGCAAGCTCACAGGTGTTTGATTATTGTGCTTGTCAATGTATATATTAATATTATTTCTATTCTCATGGTATAATATTACTTAATTTAAAAATCATTAAAAAATAAAAAAACTCCCAATGTTCCAGCATTCACAGCAGCCAAAATTATTGATTTGGGCATTAAGCGCTTTGAGGCTAACACAAAGGGGAAGAGGAAGAGATGAAACAAAGAGTAAACTAGTGGTAATAACAGTGAAGGCAGAGACACATTGTTAGAGACACAGAACTGCTGTGAAAGGGCTGAGAGCCTAGGCCATCGACACAAGGCCAGGGTCCACCAATAGAGCAAAAGCCAGTGTGAGGCTCAAAAGGATGGCCCTACATTTGGGAATAATTAGATGACACAGGGTGAAAGAGTCACGTAATGACACACAGCAGGAGAATAAGGCATGTGTAGTGAGAGCAGAGATTCTCAAACTTGGTAGCCCATTAGAATCATTTGGGGTAGTTTTAAAAAATTCAGCCTCCTAGGTTCTACCCCAGAGATTCAAATTTAATTGATATGGGATGCAAATTTAATTGATATGGGATGTTATATTGGGAGTTTTAAAAGCCCCCTCAGATGATTCTAATGTGCCACAAATTTCCTTATTATTTTTAAGACAGCGCCTTTCAAAAGCACCTATGTAGGGTTACATAGTTAGTAGGTCATAATGCCTGAGGTGAGTCCCTAAAAGTGTGGGATATAACCTGAATAGATTGCATAAGCAAGCACGAAAACACAGAACAGAATAGCAGTAGGTGTGCCAGCCCAGGACATGAGGACACAACGCAGTTATTAAGGTGTCCCCAGGAGTAACAACATCCCCCTTTTGATCAATAGCTATTTAACAAGAGGATTTCCCAGCAGTGGCACTACTGACTTTTTGGGCCACATAATTTTTTTATTGTGGGGGCAATCCTATGCATGGTCAGATGTTTAGAAGAATCCCTGGGCCCTCACCCACTGGACACCTATAGTACCTTCCCAGCTGTGACAACCCAAAATGTCTCCAGACACCGACAGATCTGTTGCCCAAGCAGGCATCCAATTGGATTATGGTACCATCTCCCCTTGCAGGCTGAGCTCATCTTCAGATGTGTTATTTTCTTGCAGCCCCTCACACTCAGAGGCCAGGAGAGCAGGGGGAAGGGATAAAAACCACAGTATCCTCCCTAAGCTAGTGAGTCACAATTAGTGTCTCCTAAGCTAGTGGGAAGGGACTGGTTGATTGTGATAGGCTGGCCCAGGCCCTTCTCAGTAAGACCTAGGGGGTGGTTTGGCCATAGCTTGAGGGCTTTCATTTGGGAGATAGTAATGCCTCTTTGCCTTCAGTTTGGGGCCTTGGTGACTATTTCTAAAGAAACAAGGAAAGTACATCTCAATATCCTGTTACCAAGGTAGTTTTTAAAGTATGTTCAAGGTCCTTACACCAGGCAAGTTTGAGCAGGGGCGTTGCACAAGTTAGCCTGATATATTAACCTGTCTGCAAAGGAGTCTGTGTGCTTCTAATTGTTGTAAAATAAACACAGGGCTCTGAACTTGGGGGTGGCTGGGCTTTGTCAGGACCCAGGCTGATCTTACCCATGTTGCCCTCAGCTCTGAAAAATTAGCAGAAGGCCTAGAATATGAAACTTTGCCTTTAGCAGAAAAACACAGTAAATTTCAATTTGAAGACCTTTCCCAAATTCAATAGCAAAACTATTTATTGTGTTGCCTGGGAACAGCAGAGAAGCTGGGTCCCTTGGCCTCTAACTTCTTCTGTTTTCACATTCATCCACAGATGAAGCAATTCCCATTGACAGGAAGGCTGTAGGCAATGGCAAATATGAAGAGAGTTCAGGAGAAGTGAGGTGCATTGGCAAAAGGAGGGAGAAGTCGGCGCAAGCCAGAGCATCTGGGGTTGGGGGAACTGCTGGGGTGAAGGTATGAGCTGGGCTCTGGAGGACCAGTGAGAGTTGGAAGGGATGAGCAGAGTAAAGAAGGCATTCTGGGGAAGGCTGGGGGAGCTTTGTTTCAAAACTTCAGTTGCTCCAAAAATGTCCACTGTAGATAGTTGGGTTTTTTTGTTTTTTTTTTTTTTGATCCAAGATCCAGTTAAGATGCACATATTGTATTGGGTTCTCACATCTCTTAACTCTCCATTAATCTAGATCAGCCTCCTCATCTGGCAGGCATTTCTAAGAGAACTTAAGTTTAACTGGTAGAAGTCTGGGCCTATTGGGTGAATACGGTTAAGAGATGTCAAGTGACAAGGCGACTATTCAGATATATTGGAGAACCTGCTGGGGTATCTGAAAGGCTCTAAATCCTAAGTCAGCATCCACCTTGCAGAAGAGTTTTAAAACGTGTAGAACAAAAAGAACATAGAGATCATCTGGTCTAACGCCTTGAATTTACAAAAGAGCAGCCTTTGGAACAAGATGGGAAGTCAATGATTTTACAGATGAGAAAACAGATTCCTGGAGACAACACAACCTGCATATTAGCACTTCCCTAAAAGAAGGCAGAGCCTGTATTAAAACCTTTTCATCTCCTTAGCTCCATCTCCCGACTCCCATCGAGAGCTCTCCTCAGGCACCGTGGTGGATTCAGGCACCGTGCAGGGAGAAAATATGAGTCCCTGCCACGGCTTCACAGCAGGACCAACATGGCAGATGGGGACTCAGAAGAAACTCACTCCCTTCGGGGCCAAGCCGGGTGGATAACAGCCGATGAGGCTGCTGCAGCTGCCTGAGGGCTCCCATGAGGACCAAGGGCTGCGCCAGAAAAGCTTCTGAGGCGTCCCACATACCAGGCCATATACACATGGCCTGCAGTTTCTGTTGGCAGGCTGCACTACTCCAAATCTCAGATAATTGACTTTGGACAGAGATTTATGTGGATTTTTTTTTTTCTCTTGCCCAGAAAGGCAATCAGGTCCCAAGGAAAGAAGAGCTCCAGTCAGCTGCAGACCATACAATCCTTATTGGCCTCAAAGAACAGAACATTTCTCAGAAATATCACTGGGGGCCTGGCCACAGCAATATTACAAAGCAGGCTCCTCCACTGTCTTTCATGCCTTTTTTCTATCTGGCCTCTCTTTGCAAATGCCTGCCACTGCCCAAGATATCCAGAGTTTGTCTTCCGCCAGGGCCTCTCCGAGGAGAGTGACAAAGCTACTAAATGATCTTTCGCTTTTCTCCCATCTGACTCCCATTGGCTCAATTTTCTGCTCTCTCAAAATTGTTTTAGAGAGGGGTGTTGGGAACGAATTCATGTGTGAGTAAGTGACTGGCAGGGTGATTGGTATTTTTGAAGAAAACCTCAGAGAAACAAGGCCTTTGAACTTAAAGGCACTTGAGAAATGATCCAGCTTAGAGCCAGGCAGACTCTGTTCTTCAAAGCCCGCGAGTCCTTCAGATGTGCTCCCAAGGCTGCCACCAGGCTGAGAGGGCTCTCAGGTGGTCGGGGAGTTATGTATCAAGGTTCCAACTATGATTTCTTTTCAGGGCATTTTTACTTTTCAAATAAAAGATTAAAAACCAGTGATCGATGCTATAATATGAATGAACCTGGAAGAAGCCACACCCAATAGACCACACGCCATTATTCCATGTATATGAAATGTCTGGAATAGGCAAATACATAGACACAGAAAGTAGATTGGTGGTTGGCACGGGTCAGGGGGAACGTGGAATTCCGAGTGACTGGTAATGGATACAGGGTTTCTTTTAGAGTTGATAGAAATGTATTAGGATTGGATAGTAGTGATAGTTGCAGAACCTTGAAAACATACTAAAAAACTTTAAATTGTATACTTTAAAAGGGTGAATTTTATAGTATGTGAATTCATCTCAATTAAAAAAAAAAAAATCAGTGACCTAATCCACTCCTTCCCCTTTAGGCTGAGAAAACAGGTCTCAGAAAGATGAGAAAGATGAAGAGACCTAGTTAAGATGTGCGCACCTGAAAGGAGCAAAGCCCAAAGTCAAATGTGTCCCTAATAAAATCCCAGGCTTCACGGGGAAATTTCAAGCAGCAGGTAAAGAAGGTGCCTGTATCCCTCGAAAGCACATGAAAGAACCAGCAACTTGGACTGCCTCCATGGAAGGCCAGCCCTCAACAGGCAGAACAATGGCTCTACCCCATGTCCCTCCTGTATAGTAGCTGCACCTGACAAAGATAACGTGACTGGTGCATACCCTGAGAATGATCCTGTACAGCAGATACACCTGCATGTATGTTCAGAGTTCTGAGCTAAGGAATCCAGGAGAGAACCATACCTCATCTATGTTAACACTTGAGCCTGTCCCATCCCATGGGGCAAAGGCCACACAGGGGATCAATGCCCTTTTAGGGTACATGAAAGTTGCCAGGTGGAGGTTGTTAGGGTGGAGGGTGTTAAGTGAAAATGCTACATAAACTGCATGGCTTTTACAAGAAGTTGTGGTTTTCCTGCCCAGCCCACAGCCACTGAACTCTGCCCCCTGTGTTTAGCCTCCGATAAAACCCCATGTCTCATTTGCTAGCTCTGGGCCTCTTGAGCCTGGTGCCTTCCCCCACTGGAGTTGATAGGGATTTGGCACATCTGCCTCCTATAATTTTACTCATGAAATAGAAAGAAATTGCTGTAGTGGCTCAGACTCCCTAAAACAGACTATGCCCCCTTGCAAGTGATTGTACAGGTTTGTGCCCAGCTGGAGGAGCAAGTGGTGGCCTGTGCTCCCTTCACCAAGCCTTGGCCTAACTGCAGAACTCTCCCCTGCTGTGTAGTTGGGCTCCTTCCCTAGGAAGTGGGGTAGACAATGCCTTTGGAGAACTGAAGAAGTTAACAGATACACAGTTCCCATGCAGGCATTAGTATTTTTATTACCATGAGGAGATGCTTCAAAAGGGCCTCAGTGCCCAAGGACCGTGTTCTATTTTTACAGCAACCACCTCTCAGGTAGAGATTCAGAACTGCATGTTAGAAATGTCCCAGATCCATGTCTACAACAGAAGGGGCTGGGGACAGCAGAACTTTCATAGAATATCGTAACTTGTCTCAGGATATAAAAGTTACATTTTTCAACACGGAATCAAACCTCTCTTCCCCATCTTTCTGCCTCAGTTTTTTAAGGCTGTGGCAGAAGAACTGAGGCAAAAGGCAAAGTCCGACAATCCAGATTCCATAAGTGAACCAGAGGGTCTAGAGACGGTGCAGTGATGGGGTGTGGGGGGACCTTGAACCCAGCGCTGCCAGCTCCCCTGGCAACACACATATGTCCTGGTGCTAACAGGGAAGGCTGGCCTCATAAAGCAGCACCAAGAGAACTGAAAACATTGAGCCAGGCCAAGTCAGCACTGCTCTGCGGCTCAACAAGCAAGGCTTGGGGCCCCAGAGGCCCATGTAGGGGGGGAGGGCAGCCACGCTGGCCTGTCTCAGGCAGCAGAAACCAGGCTGCAGAGTAGAACCAAGAGTGACAAAAGCCAGCAGTGAGTGGCAGCCTTTACTGATTCAGAAGGGCAGGTAAGACGAAGTGCCCTACTGAGAAGGAAGCTGCAAGGTTAGGGGATCTGCAACACGTTGCAAGAAATTGTATTCCTTGGATGTTGTCGAGAGGAACTGGGTGAAACAGTAACACTAGGGCTGCTTTGGGATCCAGGTGACAAACAGCACACAGCAGGAGAGGTCTCTTGTCCCTCCACTTAGGCACCCAAGCCCCTGAGAGGAGTGGCTGTGGGAGCAGAATCCACTCTGGGCACAGAGGCTGGTGTTGCCACCTGCACAGACCAAGTCGGGGCAGGGGAGGGAAGAACATGGCAGGAGCCACCTGGGGACCACAGACGACAGGCTGCTTCGTGGCCATATGAGAGATTTCTCTCAGTAAAGTCAGAAATATGTGGAGAGACTTTGTAGGGGACTGGAAGACTTGAGTATGTGAGGGAATGAGAAAAGGAACTTCATTATTGACATTCATGTCACTTACTCTGTCCTCAGACTGGTGGTGCCCAGGAGAGGTATTATATCACATGTGTGCTCTGAAGGTGCCCCAGTGTTGCTCTTCAGGGAAAAGTATCCCATAAATGTGAGAGAATAGTTTGGTAAAATTAAGTTCCTTGAGCAAACGAAAATCCAAAGGCAGGATGATTTAATTCAGTTTGAAAGGACCATGATGAATAACAGGGAGAAAATCATTCTCCAGAGAGATTCTCCTGAGAAATGGCTCCAAAGCACGAAGCTAGGAGTGTGTTTCGTGGGAAGAGAACCATTGGGAGAAACAGTGGAGAACTGTATTTTTTTTTTTTTTTTTTTTTTTTTTTTTTGAGACAGGATCTCACTGTCTCCCAGGTTGGAGTTCAATGATGCTACCTCAGCTCACCACAACCTCTGCCTCCTGGGTTAAACAATCTTCCCACCTCAGCCTCCGAGGTAGCTGAGACTACAGGCATGCAACACCATGCCCAGGTATTTTTTGTATTTTTACTAGCCATAGCATTTCACCATGTTGGCCAGGCTGGTCTCAAACTCCTGACCTCAGGTGATCTGCCCACCTCAGCCTCCCAGAGTGCTGGGATTACAGGCATGAGCCACCGTGCCCAGCTGGAAACTCTACATTTTCTAAAGTAGTTGCATGCGACCCTGCATCCCTGCCATAGCCACTAGTGCCAAAGATGTTCAGCCCATCTAGCACTAGGGTAGCTGATCCATGGGCCAATCAGACTCATGAGCTGTGGCCCAACTTGAAACATTTTCAAGAGCAACCATATCACAAATAGCACAAATAAAGAACAAGCCATTTGGCAGGGGAGATACATATTGTGAGTCCCAAGATTGTGCAAGAAAAAACTGTTCCTCTCCCCATATTCTCCTCACTCCCATCCAAGACAAGGAGAGACCAATCTGCTCGAACCAGACTCCAGGACCCTGATTCGACTCTGTTTCCCAGGACCTCATCTATGGGTCCAAGGGTTTGTACTTGACACAGCTCATCTTCTGTTGCACCCAGTTAAAGTTAACCAACGCCTCTTCCCAGAGTGTGGAGCAGTCTGTTTGATCTTTCTCTATTTTGCTTGAAGCATTCTTACCCTTTTGACCTCCACTCTGTACTCCTAATAACTTACAAAGATTAGTGTATTCAAATTCTTCTGAATTATGAAAAGCAATAAAGTTTGGTGACTACTACTGTTTTTATTCATCATCCTCTTCATGATCATTATTATAGTCTTTAAGTATACCAAAAGTCCCAAATGAAATTTTTACTTCATGAGTTAGTTCTGCATGAAAGAGAATACCAAGATCAGAAGGAATTGGGACACTCTGTTCTTTCTCGAGAAGGATGAAAGCCAACACTTCTGTGTATCATCAGTACCCACTGGTGCCTATTATGTTGTTCCTACAAGATCTTGAAGGGCCTCTGAATCACCAAAGCAACCTGAGAATGTGCCTAGGCTACTTGTTTAGCACTAAGTGTATTCCCTTGTATTTGAATTATTTGTAAATTTGTGATCTGCCCGTGGGGATTTGGTTATTAGCCGAACGTCCACTCCTTTAGCCCACTCAGCCACACACACTTTGATTTTGACCCAGACTACCGGAGCTTTCATGTCCAGCTCCAGAGTTCTCCCTGTGCCTGCCCCTACCACAAGATCCAAGGGTAGGTCCTCCCAACAGCATTCCTCAGTATGGAAATTGTATCAGAGCAAAAGCACTCTGGTGGGTCATTTTGATATAAGCCAGCGCCCTCAGGAAAATCAGGGCAACAGCCACAGCACATGGGGTTCTCAGCCCAGCTGCTGCAGACTCTCCCAGAGGCCCATCTCTGTGCACTTGCCTGGGCTCACCATCATGCTTGGAAGCACACACGATTACAATCACCCTTCAAGAGTCTGTTACTTTACATTTATTTTTTATTTTTTAACTTTTTAATTTGAAGTAGACTTCCAAAAAGTTTGCTAAGATAGTACCAAAAATTCCCAAACACACTTCAACTCCAGTTACCCACATGCAAACATCTTATATACCCATAGTACAATCATCAAAATTAGAAAATTAACATGGCTGCAATACTTACCTGAACTATAGACCTTACACAAACGTCATCCATTCTCCTACTAATTGTCTCTTTCTGGCCCAGGATCCAATCCCAGGTCCCATTTTGCATTTAGTTGTCATGTTTCCTTAAGTCCATTAGAGCCTATATTTGCTTCCTCAGTTACTTGCTCTGTGGCCCCAAGAAAAGTGAGTATTTTGTCCCTCGGGGGGAATCAGCAGCCAGAAGCAGCCCATTCTCAGTGCTGGACGGGAGAAGAGACCTGAGTAGGTAATTGGTATTTAGGGCACTCTTCCTTACAGAAACAAGAAGGTTGGTTTCCACCTCCCCACTCCCCAGCCCTGACCATATGGGCAGTAAGACACACATCAAGGGGCCCTAGAGTATGCCAGAACTAAGGAGAAACGTTAGAGTACTCATCCTCCTGTGCTGTTCAGAGTTCTCACAGGCTACATGGCTAATTCTTTATGTCAAAAAAAAAATTGGATTTTTCACAGAGAAAAAAAGGCTTGGGGGTTCTCCATCTAGATACGTTCTCTGAACTTGCATTTAGAGTTGTAGCATTTTTGAGTTTGATATTTTAAAGGATAACTCACTCTTCAGATTACGAATTTGAAGCTCAAAAGATGTGACAGATAAAAGTAATGGCACTCCCAAAAATGCCCATGTCCTAATCACCAGTCCCTGGCAAGTATGTTCTCTTACACAGCAAAACGAACTTCACAGATGTGATTAAACTAAGGATCTTGAGATGGATACACGTCATACAAAATTTAACTGTTCAAGCCCAAACCCTTAAGGTGACTATGTTTGGAGATAGAACCCTTCAGGAGATAATTAAGGTTAAATGAGGTCTTAAGGGTGGGGCCCTAATCCAATATGACTGGTGTCCTTATAAGGAGGAGACTGCAGGGGTGTCTGCACGTGAGGACACAGTGAGACAGCACAATCATGCACAGGCCTAGGAGAGAGGCCTCAGGAGAAACCAACTCTGCCAGTATCTTGGTCTTCAACTTCCAGCCTCCAGAAGTGTGAGAGAAGAAATTTCTGTTGTTTAAAACATCTAGTCCACGATATTTTATTATGGCAGCCCTAGCAGACTAAAATAGATTATCCCGAATTATTCAAATGGGCCTAATGGAATCCCAAGGGTCCATATAAGAGAAAGCCATGAGGATCAGAGTAGCAGAGAGATCTGTAGATGCCACCTGGCTTTCAAGATGAAGAAAAGGGCCATAAGATAAGGAATGCTGGTGGCTTCTATACACTGTAAAAGGCATGGAACAGATTCCCCCTGAGAGCCTCCAGTAGGCATGCAGCCCTTGATTTTAGCCAACACTTTGATGTTAGCCTTATAACACCTGATTTAGACTTCTGAGCTCTAGAACTGAAAGATAGTAAATTTGTGTTATTTTAAGCCACTAAGACTATGGTAATTTGTGACAGCAACAATATAAAATGAATACATAGGTAATTAATGTTCCAGGCAAGCTGGAAATTCACATTATCAGGAGTCTCTCAAAGAGGCGAAAAGGAATTGTATATGCAGCTGCAGGTGGAGAAAGGCTAACATGCGACTTTCACATAGTTTTCTACTCTTTCAACAGATACTTTAATTCTTACTGTTCTAAATGAACCAATATTCTCTTCCTTTAGCAATGCTGTTTAACCAACAGACTGCTTTTTCCTCCACCACAATCAGAAGATAATCATATGTCAAAGCTATGCTTTCCACAACACATATACACAATCTTCTGGATGCATTATAAACCATTTTAGTTATTGTTAATAGGCAACATGGCATAGTGGTTAAATGCCATATTCTGGAGCCAGACTGCATGAATTCAAATCCCAGCTCTGTCTTACTAGCTGACCTTGTACCTCAGTTCTCATCTATAAAATGGGGAGAATAGGACTGATCATACATGTCTGTCGACAGTAGTAAATGTTGGCAAACCATTTATTATTTACTTAATTTCAGAAACAGAGTCTCACTCTGTTTCCCAGACTGGAGTGCAGTGGCAAAATCATATAGCTGACTGCAGCCTCGAATTCCTGGGATTGAGAGATCCTCTCATCTCAGCCTCCCAAGTAGCCAAGATTACAGCCACAAGTCACTGTACCCGGCTTGGCAAAACATTTGAAACAGTTCCTGGGCATAGTTAACATCATATGAGTATTCATCAAATACATTTTTTAAAAATATGCCAATGATATTACTTTAACCAATGAGCACCCTTTGAATGAACAGCTACTGGATGTAAATCTTCTTAAAACGTCAATTGATCACATTACTTAGATCCTTAAAGCCCTTTGATTGCACTAGTCTAAAGCTGGCCATCCCTGGATGGAATGCAGTTTACAGATGTGGGTTATGTGCCTCTGGTTTGCATGCACGTGTTGTTGGGAAAACACTTATAATGAGAGATTTCACACCAAGTCCATTTCTCAGAAACTCTCAGACCTATCCACATGGAGCTTGTGTTCCCTCAGAAACACCATCTCAGCTGGAACTGAACAAAAGCAGACCCCTCCCCGGCCAGCCCCAGCGGCAGAGACTGAAGGGTATAATCAACCACAGTTCCCTGGACTGCCTCCCCAACACTGAAGTGAGAATGTGTTGCCACATATGAACCCACACGCATTGTGATTTTTCTTATAGTAGACGAATTTCTCTTTGCCTCTGTCAAGAGTGGAAAATAGTTCACAAGGGCCACTTTTATGGAAACACGAGAATGCATCGTTTTTCGTAGACATGAATTTTTTTCCTACACATTGTATAAGTAAATGGTGTCAGATTAGAAAAAGTATAGTCAAAGACACCATTTCCTCCACTAGGCCTCTTCGTTCACTGTTGCTTCATTCTTTGCTGCCTGGTCACATTCACATTTGTGACTCCGGGTCCACAGAATATAGTGCCAATCTTTGGTCTAGGATTTCAGGCCCTTTGTGACCTCATCCCTGTGGGCCCCTCAGATTTACTTCCCACTACCTCTCCACACACACACACACACACACTTCAGCAATTTTGAAGTATTTTTGGTAATATGACTCCATGCTTAATTTTCACTGATGTCTTTTAAATAGAACATCTAGCAACAAAAGAGACATTTTTTAGCCTGGTGCTCAATCTTAAATCACTAGTATTTATCAGCATGATACATTCCAAAATATCCATGAAAAGAAGATAACATTTGGTTTAATCATGTAACCAAGGTCATTTTGATGATAAATCAAAGCTAGGCCATCAAGAACAAAAAAAGTCTACAAACCTTCAAGCATAATTCATCCTGACTACAATACTGTGAAAAGCATGCACGAGAAGTACAAATATAATCCCACATGCCACACAGTGACCGAATAAACTGACACATACGATTAGGAATTGGAAAACGTATGTGACAGTATATATTTTGAATAGTATTAATAACATGCTGACATTTCCTCCAGGAGGTTCAGACGGTGTATGTATTACCAGAATCATCTTAGCCCAAACAAAATTGATCCTGGTTTAGGAAAGATCTTTACGTGGTTGAGAGTTCAGAGTAAATGGAGAGGATGCTGAAAAGAATTTTTGATTTAATGGATATCTGTGGGAACAAGATGATGACTCCTAACAGTGTTATGCGTATGTCAGACTCCTTCAGGAAATGGAGGAGGCCCTGATTTGGGGACAGCAGGGAAGTGGAGGAGGTCTATCCTGGCCCCTGGAAACTTAGCAAAATCATGGGGAATGGAAAGAAAGAAATTTTGATAGGTCCCTGAAAGCCATGAGACTGGAAAACCTTCCCCTAATCAAATTCACACATGTGTTGATATATACACAACATTTTTTAGGTGTTCCATTTTTTTCAGATGAAGAAGCCAATTCCTGGAGAGTTTAACTTTCCTAAGAACAAACCACTAATAAGAGCCCAGATATTTGAACTCTAATAACTATGTAACAGTTGCTTCCCGTATGGTACTACATAAAAGGGGGACATTTCAAAGCCTCAATACTAATTTTTCATCTCAAAACTATTTCAGTGTTAAAAGTTTATGATTCTTTTACCTTTGGATAACAAATGATAGCAAAAATTGAAGCACTCCATTCATAATAATGATACATCTCCCATAGGTAAATAACTACCACCATTTTTGTTGAGCACCTACTATGTGACAGGCACCATACATGTTTGTCTCATTTAATTCCCACAATACTATGAGGTGAGGTGGGTAATGTTATCCCCATTTTACAGATAAGAGATCAGGTTCAGAGTGATACAATAACCTGTTCTTGTTAAATAAGTGAAGCCAGGATTTTTCAGGTGTCTCAGATAACCTCCAAAACCTGCGTTCTTTTTGCAATGCTAAACTGCCTTTCCAAATGACACGGCATAATAAGTGCGATTCTTAATAGACATTTCAAGGCCAGACGCAGGACAAGATGCTTTCCTTAGGCTGTCAGATAATTGTTGCCACAACACTCCAAGGTATTATTGCGCATTTATGTACATGCAACAGACCTTCTGAGACGTTGACCTGCCAACATCAGAAAGTCTGTGTTTGAATGAAAGTCTTTTGGGGTGCAAAGCCCAGGCTTCACTCTAAAAGGGTTCACAGCCTTTGGTGAACATTCTAAATGTACTGTCAGCTTGTCTAGACGATTGGGTCTCAGACTCTCGTGCATTTAGAATCAGCTGGACAGCTTTTTAAAATTCCATTGCCCATGCTGTTTGAGTACAGAATTTTGTTTAGGATTATGAAAAAGTTATGGACATGATAATGGTTGCACAACATTGTGATTGTTCTTAGTGCCACTGAGTTGTACACTTAAAAATTATTAAAGTGATAAACTTTATGTTACACTTATTTTACCATACCACAGTGTTAAAAATTCACTACCCCCACACCCTTATCCCCAGAACCACTGGCAATGGCACCCAGGTATCTGTATTTATGAAAGCACCACACTTGATTCCAATGCATGGCCGGCCACGTTTGAGAACAGGTGACTTCGAACAGGGCTTCTCAAACTTAAGTGTGCATATGAATCACCTGGGGGAATTCGTAAAACGTAGCAAAGCCTCAATCTGCCTTGTATTAGAACCACCTGGAAACCATTTCCCCAGGCGTTCTTCAGACTCCGCTTCCCTGTGATGCTAATAGAAAAAATAAGGATTCTATGGATAAATAAGATTGGGAGACACTGGGCTAAATTAAGCTAAGTAAGCATCTCTTTAGATGCCTTAGTCTGCTACACGTATTGTGAGTTGCCAAGAGGGAGATGATTAGGGTGCAGCACTTCCCAGGCACACCTGACATCTGAAGGCTTTTCAGAGCAGAGCAATGCTGAGGTGAGTGATGGCTGCTCCATAGCATTGCACGTGGGAGACACTGGCAGCCCCACTGAACTGCCGTGGGGATGCCCTGAAATCAGCTTCTGTTTCCAGCAAACACAACTTGGGGATATACATAGAGTGAAGCAGAGATGACATTGGGCCTCATATTGACAGCCAACACAGAAGGCCAAGAGGAAGGCGAGACCCTCCCCGACACCCTGGTGAGCAAACACCTCCCAGCCCTAGCTGCTCATTTCACCTACTTTAAGGTCAGAGACTTTAAATGAGCCTCTTCTACTTGAGGGGCCTTGGCTTCCTCATCTGTACAAGGAGGAGGTTGGGTATCGCTCTCTAGGGTCCCTTCTGTAGTGGTAACATCGCAAAGTACGGGAACATCCAACACCAGCACTCGCAAACCATCAAGATCACAGTTGTGAAGTTTGAACACTTGGGTGCATTTAAGACCCAAGAGATTTGAAATGAATAGAGGATTACATTTAAATTGATCTAAAATCCTTGCAGACAACATTTTAGCATAGAGGTCTAAGATGAAATTTAGTAGGTGTCCGTCTCTGACTTTCCCTCTGCCTTACTCCCAACCTCAAACCAACTCCTGTTGATCCTACTTGGAATCTATTTTATGTCCAGCATTCCTGTACCAATTCTCAGGTCATCCTCACTCTGCCCAAAGCCCCCTTTCTATAGGGTAAATCGGACCAAGTCTCTCCAACAATCAAACCAACAAGCCCCAGGGACCTCAGAAGAAAATTGAGCACTTTGACCTGCCTACAGCGTCAGTCCCTGACTGCTGGGCTCCAGCTCCACTCAGATTCTTGCAAGTTCCCCCACATCCTGCCCTCTCACCCCTTGGAGGATGCTTAGCCTGCCTGGTCCATCTCCACTACCTTACCTAAGTAATTCTACCTAGCCTCTAGGTTGCTGCTCAGTTTCCCTCCCTTCCAAATCCCTCCTGACCCTTTGTTCTCCACCTCCTCCGAGGACCCCGTTAGGGACCAGCCCTGTGCTCCCCTACACCGTGGTTAGCAGTTACCACCCTGCATGACAGCCCCCGAATCCCGACTCTTAGTTCCGAGTAGGAACTGAATCTCATTCAGAGTTGGAACCCCAGGCCCTGGCCCAGAGCCTGAATCACAGAAGATGCATGACATAGACTTGCTGGATTGTTCAAATTCTGAGCCACCAAGGCCCTGAGAAAGCAGATAAAGGATCTTCTGATCCAAGGCCGGTTGGACACCCTCACTGAGGGTTCACCCATCAGCATACACTGGTGAGGCCCATAAGGAAAACGATGCAAAACAGTGGTATCCAGGGCCTGGAAAAACCAGCAGAGGACCTGCGTCCTACTCACATAGATTTAATACGGACATCACATTCTGCTCCTTCCTGCTCACTCTCAGGGACAAAGCCGCCCAAGTAACCAAGCCCACCACGCTCCTTCCCCCATGTCTTAGTCCACTTATGCTGCTATCACGGATACCAGACTGGGTCACTTATAAAGAACAGAAAGTTATTGCTCACAGTTCTGAGGGCCGGAAGTCCAAGATCCAGGCACGAGCATTTGGAGTCTGACGAGAGCTACATCCTCAAGCAGTGGAAAAGCAAGCAGGCTTAACGCTAGCAAAGCCTCTTTTATTCATGAGGGAGAAGCACTCGTGGCCTAATCATCTCCTAAAGGCCCCACCTCCTCATAACATCACATTGGCAACACCTGAATTTTAGAGGCAACATAAGTCAAGCCACAGCAACCTCTATCAGATCCCCAACCCCCACCAGACTGGCCCCTACATAACTTTCCAACATTTTGCCCCACTATTCTCTTCATTTGCCCACAGTCCGACCAAAGAAGGGCTCAGCTTCCCTACAGACTCCCCAGCAGGGCCCAGCTTCTGCCTGCCTGTGCAATGCCTTCCCATCCCCCCAGCTCACTCTGCAAATGTGCCCGCTTTCTTACCGCCTCAGCTCCAGTACTACTTCCACATGAGATCTTCCGGGATTCCTCCAGCTGGAAGCAACAGCTCCTCCCTTGCTTGTCTCTCCTGAAATAGTGTCCCTTTCTAGCATGCCTTCGAGTTTTCTATATATTTGTCCTATTACCAGGCCCTTGGTGGGAAGACACACTATCTGCTTCACGGTACAGAACCTTGCACCATGGCAGGCTCAAAGATATATATAGTAAATTCCCTAATTAATTAGGACAGTAAGCAACATAGTAAGAGCATGGACTGTGAGCTGGAGCAAATGATAATAACAATAACCACCACAACAGCAATCATGCCTCTAGTTGTGGAGTCTTTATACCGTATACACGCCTTCACCTTTGCAAATATTAACCAGTCAAGTCTCATGAATATCTCTAGGGTGGGCAGCATAAATTCTATTCTCCCCAATTTGCAGGTTGGGGTTAAGTCTCTGGGAGGCCCAGTGACTTACTTAAGGCACCACAACCAGCCACAGGTAGGGCTGGGCCTGCAATCAGGCCTTCTACATCCAAATCTGACCTTGTTTCGTGACACCACGTTGATAACAACACTCTGGTCCACTCTTGCCTTTGCAATAAGAAATCTACAAGGAGTGTGTATGCACTTGCAGTCCCAGATCCAAACGAGCCTGGCGCACAGGGAGAAGGCAGCCCTCACTGTGGGGTCTCTGCTCAGCCAGGCTCCTGGCACCACGTACCGACTGAGCTTTATTCCCTGCCATTGACGTTGCCAGCTCTGGCCCTGGGTCTGAGGAACAACACTGCTGCAGCCGCCAGCTGGCAACTACCCAGCGCTGGGCAGGACCCATCCTCTGCCCCCTTCCCCGGCTGCCTATGACAGGCAATCCCACTGCCGCCACGTACCTAAAAAAAAACAAAAAGAAAAAAGGAAAAGTCTGTTTTTGCTTAATTTTAATCCTGGAAATGGAGAAACACACTTTGCTTTTGCTTTTGGTTTCTCACCAAAAGGCCGTAGGAGTTTACATCGGCTGACTCTTTCAGGACCCCAGCATTTCCTTAGATGGGCAATCAGAGCGGCCGCCCGCTGTGTGCAGAGACACAGGCTCCAGCTCCCCCGACAGGCCCTGCGAGTCCCGCACTCAGTCCTGCGGCGCAGGAGTCTTCTCCCGAGGAAGGCTAGCTCCTCCTGAAGACAGCGGGTGAGACAACACTACCCATCTGGGAACCCATGGGGCCTCTCTCTGCTGTGGATGAACCTCGTGGCACACTCTTCCCAGGGCCAGGACTAGGGGGAGCAAGTGAGGCACCCTCCTTGGTGTAAAATTGAAGAGGGCACCGAAAAATGCAGAGATCAAGAGACATACCATTTAAATGCAACAGCAAGAAATGAACATTAATGCCAAAAAATAACATGACGAATCAAGGAGCAAACTTCCTCACAGTAAAAAGCCACGAGGAACAGAAGCAAGGTAAATATAAAACCCAAGAGCCAATTTAATCTCAAGTAAAGTTTCAGAGCAAAATTTTATATTACTGGGGACAAAAGGGTAGGTAAATAAACAGAGACATTCCTACCTTTAGCAGTGCTGACCGTGCTTCTATCATACCTGGGGCTGGGCAGGCAAGAATGGAAGAAGGAGCGTCGGCTTAGTTAGGAAATGTCATAAGCAAAGCCAGGGTGGCCATCATCTCAAAATATTGCTAGGGCACAAATTCAAATAATCCCTTTCACTCTTTTTTTGTTTGTTTGTTTGTTTTTGGTTTTGAGATGGAGTCTTGCTGTGTCGCCCAGGCTGGAGTGCAGTGGCACGATCTGGGCTCACTGCAACCTCCGCCTCCCAGGCCCAAGTGATTCTCAAGCCTCAGCCTCCAGAGCGGCTCAAATCATCTCTTTCATTCTGATGAGAAAACTCCGTCTTATTCTTTGAGCTCATGGCAGTTGTCTATAGTAGCAATCAGTGGGTTAATTGAATATAATGAAGATAGAGATGAGGAGACAGAAGTTAATTAACGTAGGGGAAACCATTCCCAGGGTTTTGATTTACCTCACAGGAAGAAGCAAAATATTGGACATCTTCTATTATTTCACTCTTGCCTAGAGTGTAAATGCGAGATAAACTTGCAGAAAATTCCAAAAAGGTTGCTGTAATCCCTAGCCATCTCAGGGGTGATGTTTTCATTACAGGGAATAAAAGGTTGTCTTTAAAATGCAAACACACCCTGAGTAATCCTCTCAATAATCTACTTTGAAGCCACTAGATCTTACCATTTTGGTTCTGGGGCTTCTGAAGAAAATTGCAAAGGAAGGAATTAATTTTTTTTTTAATTGGAAAAGTTTTTGAACCAACCTGCTTCCATGATGGGCACGGAGATGTTTGCTGTGCTGCTGACATCTACTGAGAGACTGTGAAACAGCAGTTCGGGAAGTAAAGGAAATCAAAGCTCCTCCTGAGAAAGCTCTGTCTCTAGCAGGTGATGCCATCTGCAGTACATCACCGACCTTTGAGCAAGCACTCATCAATTTCCACAGAAAGGCAGGATCCTGGAATGTTCACCCAGGCGGCTTGGAAAAAGGAATGGGGCTGCAGCCGTCGTGGGGACAGCAGTCTCCCTCCTAGCACTCTCTGCAAAGGGAAAGGAAACACGTCTTAGAGCTGGATACCAATTTTCACAGAGTCCCCTTAGCACCCTTCCAGCTTAGTATTAGTAACTCACTGTACAGATGCAAAAACTCAAAGCCACACATGTCCCGTGACTTATTTAAAGCTACACAGCTAGAAAGTGGCAGGACGGGAATGCAACACAGAGGAACCTGTCTCTGCGCCTGTGGCCCGTCCATACTTTCTATCCCCAAGAGAGCAACACCATAGAGCCAAACCAAAACCCCCAGAAGCCCAACTCCAGGAAATGCACAGGCTCCACTGGACTCCCAGGAGATTCCTATGGATCTACGGAAGAAAATGAGGCAGTGACCAAGGAATTTAAACTCTGGGGTGAAATCATTTCCTCCAAGTTATTCTTCTTCTAATGACAAAGATACACCGCTAAAAAAGTGACCTATGCCTTCTAACCTTTGAGAAGATCTGAGTCACATGGCAATTATATTTGTAACATTACAGGATTATAGAGGCCAGTTTTCCCTTCCTCCTCATTTCCTTCTCCCCCATGACATTTTTAGAAAGTCACGTTCATTTATTTTATCATTAGCTGTATGCCTTAACCCTAGCCTTCAGTGCAGAGCCTGTCTCACTCTTCTGTAAATTAGCTTATTCCTCTGTAGGTGGACCCCAAATAAACTAGCATGTCTTCCTTCCACACATAGAGGCACCTGTTTGCACGCATTTAGAGCTATCCGTCTAAACAGAAAACTGTTTTTGATGTCTATCATTCTGTGGACAGCTTTTCTACGCCATGACTGCTAACATAAAAGGAGATACGAGCCAAGTTTTGAAAAAAATTATTGTTTCACAGAAAGTGGTTATCAAAATAGAAAAGAAAAAATAAAAAGTAAAAAAAAATTAACTTCATTAAAAATCATGGTATTGGGGGTGGTTCTGCTGGTAGGTCAGCAAGGGAATGGAAAGGCGCTAGGGGTGAGAATACTGTTCTCTATAAGTTGGTTTGGTAAATTTTGTCTTCTTTTAGAAAGCTGGGTTCCAAAAGGGTAGACAGAGGGTGCATTAAGTAGTTATTTTTTCAGTTATTGGCTTCAACTAATTTTTTGGAACTGATAATGCAGGTACATGGTATAAATTTCAAAAGATACAAAAGACTACAGTGAAAAGGAAGTCCCTCTCCTTCCCTGGACCCTGGCCATTGGGCTCATCTTCCCTGATGCAAACTTGCCAGCTTTTGTATATCTTTCCCTATATATTCCATATATGCACAGTTACAGATGCTCTTTTTAATTTTAACCACATAGCCATATACTATGCACCCTGCTCTACACCATGGTCATTTCTCTTAACCACATGTCTTGGAGATTCTTCGTCAACAAGTAGAATTTAAACAACTTGGGCAAAGCCACCATGGTTCCAAGACAACCCTGTAACTTTATGAGAAGAGTTTATGAGTGACTGCCAATCCTGGGGATTACAAGATCTTTTCTCTTTTGAGGCACCACCAAACTATGACCAAGAATGCTCTGGGATTTTTTTCATCCAGGGTTTCTACCTTAATATATTCCATTGGATGACAAATGTCTCTTATACTGTGTGCATTTCTATTTAATTTTCTTCTTCAGTGAACTTAAGAAGAGAGCATCTGGGAATCAAGAACTCAATAATGAAGTTTAATTCAAAGTAGACTTGTACTTTAAAAAAAAAAAAAAGAAACCACACAAGACCATAGTATTCTCTTGCAATGAAGCAGATGTAATGGAAAGAAGATTGAGAAGAGGTGGCTTCAGGGGGCTGTTCTGCAGGAGTCAATACTTGACTGTGTCCCAAGGGTTCTCAATGTCCTGGTCTTAGCTCTTCTTCACTCATCTAGGGAATCTGCATTAGAAAGTTTTACTGACACTTTATTAATTTATATAAAAAAGAAAAAAATATGCGTAAATGCAATCAGCATTTCTGACCAGGGATGATAAGATTCTCTATTCTGGTCCCAGCTGATTTGTTAGTGGGCACACCCAGCTCTGGTCCCATTCTAGTCTAGTTAATAATAACTAGTTCTGTGACCTTAGCCAGGTCTAAGAATTTCCAAGTCTAAAATGCTGGTGACTGTCACATCCCCTTGCCTTAACTTCACCATACCTTCTCATCCCAAATTCTTCCGCACCACCCTAATTCTCATGAACTTCTTACATTTTACTTTCATCAGTAGGTTCCTTTCCTGGAGCAGCTAACAATGATAGTGGACATCATTCTGCATATGACCAGAGTGCTGGTACCCATCAGACCTGGCCAAGTCTGTGGAGCTGCTTGCATGGAGCCAGGCACAGTGGCTCATGCCTATAATCTCAGGACTTTGAAAGGCCAAGGCAGGCAGATCACTTGACCCCAGGAGTTCGAGACCAGCCTGGGCAACATGAAGAAACTGCAAAAATACAAAAATGCACAAATTAGCCGGGCATGGTGGTGTGCCCCTATAGTCCCAGCAACTCAGGAGGCTGAGGTGGGAGGATCATTTGAGCCCAAGAAGCAGAGGTTGTAGTGAGTTGAGGCTGTGTCACTGCACACCAGCTTGGGTCACAGAGTGCGACCCTGTCTCAAAAAAAAAAAAAAAAAATCTGCACGAGCCAGCCTATTTGAGAAGAGGCCTCAGCTTTTATGTCCATTCAAATCCAGAAAGAGTTGAAGGCCCCTTCGAAACATAGCTCAGCCCTCTACTCACAGAGCCCTTCAGTCCCTTTGGGTCCAGGAACACGGAGTGGAGGAGGTCAATCCTGACATCTGTTCTTTGAACCTGTCAATGTTCCTGCCATAGTAGCACCAGATATACTGATTGGAGAGATTGGATGTGAGCAGCAAACCTGCCTAGCGGTCCTCCGAGTTAAATGTACACAGTGATTCCACAAAACACAATCACATGCCCTTGGAAGGATGTCAAAATATGTTGCTTGATCCCAAAAATACTCTCCCAAAGATGCTCCCAAGGATCGTTTCAGACTGGCCTTGTGTTCCATGAAGACCAGGGCAGCTCAGATTAATATCAACATTTCACATACTCTAATAACAAAATGCTCCACAGAAAAAATGTTGTCTATCAAAAAAGCACATAAAACACAGACTTTCAAATATTAAGACCAGATGTCAGAAATACTAAAGACAGCATTTACTTTCGGCATACTCAGTGAGATAGAGGGAAATGTATGCTACATCAAATGAACATAGCTTTCACTGGATTTTGCCCCCAAATATTGACCAGTAACAAAGCAATTCATGCTTAAAGACATAATCCAAAAAGGAGGTTTCTTTCCGTTCTTGGCAGGAACTCCTCTAAGCACTAAGCCATAATAGCTCAATAAATAAACAAAGTCACCTCTCATTGTCCAATGTTCAAAATGTCAAGTGCTAAGGGAGGGCAAATAGTTCGCCTTCTCTCAAGTACCCATCGATTTAAATTATAATTACTCCCCTGGTGACAACCAAAGGGGTTATGGAGAACGCAAGCAGGACAGTTCTCAAGAGAAATATTTCTGTCTCCCTTAAAAAAGGATTCCATTAAAAGAGGGTACCCCAGAGCTTAGGGGTTTGGGCTCTTTTTGGGGAGCTGATTGCCTTCCCCCAAGCTTCAAGGAGGAAAAAGGGGAATTGGGGCCTGAGGAGGAGGAAGGGTCCTCACAAATGCCTCATCAATACTGGGCAAAGCAGCACAGCCCACAGAATGTGCTTCTCACAGAGAACCACGGCGTCCACTGACAGAACATTTGAGGCTGCACCGTCACACCCGGAAGCCAGGCAAGCCCAGAGAGATCACAAACCTAAGGCACTCTGGTGGAGGAGTTTGGAGCCCTGCGTTTCAAATTTCCTGGCTATTGTCAATTTGTCTAGCAAGCTCCATATTATCTACACTTGAGACTTTTAATTTCCTTTCTTAATAACAAAAATCTGTCCAAAGTGGTTATAAAACGTCTATTTATTTACCTCTGGGACCAGGGCTGAGGGTAGCGGGAATGGACCGTGGGTTAGGGAGGAAGAAAGGGATGAGAAGAACTTCTGGTTTTCTTTTGCTTAAATGTCTTCAGCCCCCTGGGTCCCATCCTCTCTTGCTCTGGCTGATCTCAGGAACAAAGCTGTCAGGCAAGGAGCACTTGCTCACCTTAGCTGTCCAGGCCACTGAAACATTTGCCGGGGCTGACTCGAGTCCAAACAACAAGGAACGCATCTGTTCCTGGGAGGAAAATTCGGAGAGGCTTGCTGAGCAGTGAATTTGTCCAGCAAACTGGCTCTTATCTGGAGCTGGGCTCATCAAACTACAATCCGCGGGCCAAATCTGGCCTACCATGTGTTTTTGTAAAGAAAGTTTTATTTATTTCAGGTACTGGGGAACATTCCAAGCAAGTTAAGGGGACTGAGCTGGCTCTGAGAAATGGGCAGGAGCAACATAACCAGAAAAGCCAGTGTCTTAGACAAAGGCAACATCATGGAGAAAAGAGAGAACACTACACAAGGCTTTCGAGGAGGCCTTAAAGGAACCAAGAGCCCCTTCTACTTAAAAGCAATAGAAAAGAACAATAATAATAGCTACCACTTATTCAGGGCTTATAATTTTTGCCTGTATTAACTCATTCTGTCCTTACAACTCAACAAAGTAGGTATTATTATTATCCCCATTTTACCGATTAGGAAAGCGGAGCACAGAGAGGTTAAGTATCTTGTCAAAGATCACAGAGCAACTAAGTAGCAGGGCTGAGATTCTAGAATGGTGAGCCTGACACTAGAGCTCACCTGCTAACCACTGTGATAAAATAAGGCCACAGAGAAAGGCTAGAGCACAAAGTGAATTGTTTTCTTGAGAGTTGGTAAGAGCAGTATTCTGGGAAAATTAGTTGGCATTGAAGAGAAATTTACCATCAAAGAGACAGAGAAGAGACCGTTGCTATTAATCTTGTTGTGAGTGACAGGAGAGTGAACCAACATGGCGGCAGTGGGAACAGGAAGGGAAGGCAAGACCAGCCAAGACTGAGATCTCCTCACCAAGAAGCATTTATGGAATGCTGCCCTGCATAGCACCCTGCACACCTCTCTCAATCTTATGATTGTCTTAAATTCTTTGTGCATTTCTCTTCTTTAGGCTGAGTCCCTTAAGGTCTCTCAGTGACTTTTATTCATTTCTCTACCCTTAGCCCAAGCCTGATGCCTGATGCATGACCAGCATTTAATAGAGTTGATAACTGACTCCAAAGTTGCTAGCCAGGGACTCTAGGAAGCCTGGCAGGAGGACTGCTTGAATAGATGCCCACTGAGGAAGTCATTTTGAAGGCAGTGAGAGGATGGAGGACGCTGCCTTGGGCACACTGAGGGGCCTTCGGACCTGAGAGTGGAGATGTCCTGTCAGCGGTTGGAAATGCAGTCTGGGGCACAGGAAAGGGTCATGGCTGAAGAGGTCGACTTGCCCGTCATCTGCAAAGAGGTGCTAATGAAACCATGAGAATAGACGAGCTCAGGGAGAGGGAAATGGCAAAGGGAAGGGGCCGGGGCTGAAAGAAGCCCATTGTTGGAGAGTGAGAGGAAGGCGAGGAGCCCATGAAGGAGCTGCCCAGAAGGTAAGAGGAGAAGAGCAAGGTCAGGTTATGGGGCGCCCCTTTCTTTGGGAGCTGACAGACACACTTATCAGCTGGTGAAGGAACTCTCACAGTCAGCAGGGCCCCAGCCTCCCCACCCTGAGATCTTTCTGCAGAAAATTATCCCTTAGAGAATATCAAAAGTCAAGATAAAGATGAACTCATGTGGCCTAGGTGTAATTCCTGGAGGTAGGCATGGTCCCTTGCCTGAGGTTGTCTGCCATTCTTCCATCGATCCTTCTTCAGCTTTGGTTCCGGTTAAAACAGGCTGCACGCCCCCACCAAGAAGAGCAAAAGGAGCACTATCACTCGGTCACACCTGAGTGTGAATGACGGTTCTGCAAGCAGGTTTGGGACGGTGTTCAAGGACAAGGGACAGATCACTGGGTTCCCAAGGGAAGAGGTAGGACTAGCAACAAATATGGCACATTTTGTAATTGATGATGCCAAAGGAGGCATCATGTCATGGGTTGTCAGCGGTTTCCTGGGGTTTATTTATTGACTGACTGGTCAACATGGCCACAGCAAAACTCAAGCAAACCAGCAGTAATCATCCACTGTGGCTGGATCAACAGGATACCTGGAGTTCAGCTTCTTCACCACATCTACTGAATGCGGAAGGCAGACGTTGGGCCCGAGGCAAAATTGTGCCTTCAGTGTGTTGTGCTCAGTGCTAGGAGTCATAGGACAATAGACAGCTAGACAAGAGGTTGCACAGCTGACCCTTCAGACACACAGACAAAACCTGCACAGGCCAGTGTGCAGTGTTACAGGAGACGCGAGGGAGGCAGTCCTGGAGAGCCAGGTGGAAGAGAGGAGCCATCCGTGCCATTTGAGCTACCCCTGGGAGGGTGTAGAGATGTTTGGCAGAGGTGGGACCAGAGCTCCCAGCCAGTGGGGCAGCATGGAGAGCAGACTGGGATGACTGAGGGGAAGCAGGCAGGACACAGGTCCTGGGGACAGAGGGCTGGCTGCTTCCTGGCTGAGAAAGGCCTAGAATATCAAAGAGACAGAGCTTTGGATGGCCTAAAGGTGAACATCAGAAATGGCAAGCCTCAAGCCAGGAAAGAAGTGCCTGTGTCCCCATAGAAGCTGCATGGAACCAGAAAGAACATAAAACAGAATTCAGATCCCAGCTCTGCAGCTGACAAACTCTGACATCTGGGCATGTTGTTTAGTGTCAATTTCCTCATCTATAAGATTAGGGTAAATATAGTACCAATTTCAAAGGTTGATTAAGAGAACTAAGTGAGATCGTGCATATTGAGTGCTTAGCACGGTGCCTCTCACATACTGCAAGTTCAATCAATGTTATCTGAATTCCTGAAACTACTTTTCAGTAGGAATATTAGGGAGATGGAGCTTCCCTAGGAACTGAACCCACTGAGTCAGACCCTAATCTGAAACCTCCAGACTGAGAAACATGAAGAATCTACAGGACAAAACAAATTCACTCTCTGCTGGTTGTGCACAGTTACAGGGACCAGACTTGGTTAAGCGGGTAGGTGAGCTCAAGAACCAGAGCCTAAGAGTGTACTGGGGGCTTATGACAGAGAGGGCTCAGGCGAGAGCACGGAGAAGGGGACCAAACTTTGGGTTGGGTGCATGTAGCCAGTAAAATAGAAAAAACAAAAACAAAAAAACAAGAAAACCCCTGCTGGAGAATTGGAGGGCAATGATTTGTTTGCTACTCTCTCCCCTGCCAAACCAGAAGCTTCGTGAGGACAGGAACAGGCTCTGTCTTGCTAGGGTTGTATCCCCAAGGCTCTGCACCCAGCAAGAAAGAGCTCCAGGAGCCTTCCTGAGCCCTCTCTGGTGTGTTTCACCGCCACCTTGTGGCCTTTCAAGCTCTGGCTGCCTCAGGCAGCCTCCCACAAGGCCATTAAGGTCCGGGGAGTTCCACACTCTTGCCTAACGCATCTGGATGTGGAAATACAAAGGAAAATATTGAGACCTTATCACACACGGACACTTCCCCTCCAACGTTGTTAATCACATTAATAATAAGAACTAACTTTTCCTGTACCCTTAATAGGGACTGAGCACTCTACTAAGTGCTTTACATGCAGCATATTATTTGATCTGCACAAAATCCATTGTACAGGTAAGGAATTGAAGTACAGAAAGCTGAGCAACTTGCCCAATATCATTTAGCTAGTAAATACCAAATGGGGGCTAATTGATCTGGGAGCCTATTCTCTCCCAGGGTCAGGCATCTTGGGCCCATGGAAAGCAGGTCAGTAAGGGCCGCAGCTGGAACAGGCAGACAGAGCCCTGAGGGGTCTCTGAGTGGGCAGCTTTGGTGCAGCTGTGCTTCACCCAGGAAGAAGGCAGGGGAAACGGGCATGGCAAGTAATGACTTCACGGCCTTTCTGCACAAACTGCTTCCTCCCAGTTTTACTCTAGACTTGCTCTGGAGGTTGCACTGCTAGGAGGGGCCCCAGGACCGTAGGAGTCGAATGGAGGGACTTGCAAGTCCACCTGCTTTCAGTGGAGTCTTTTTTCGGTGTTAGAGAAACTCAGGGCTAACATTTAAAATGCTAAATGCCCAAGGACAATTTGCAGTGTTTAAAAAACTACTTTTGACCTTCAGTAGCTGAGTTTTAAAGATGGAAATTAAAATACATGCTGTCCACAGAGGAACTCAGAGCAACCAGACCACAGATGACAAAAATCCACCATTTGTAGAACTCCACTTCTATATTATTCTAACCTGCATTTTTTCCTTCTTTTCCCTTCAGTTGTCAGGAAGGGGACTTGTGTAACAGAGGTGGAAGGGAACAAGTTTGAAAATCTGTTAACTGAAGTTATCTATTCTATCCCTACTCCCTGGGGCGACGGCAACATCACGATTGAAAGGTTAAGTCCAGGGGGAAAGTAGCTACGACTGTGGCAATTAATATGACTTTCCAGCTAAGACTATTTCCAAAATTTCCTATGGAAAAGAAATGTTCCTACATGGAAGAGAGAATGGCTCCGGTACTACTAATGTCCATCCACAGAATGCTTTTTGTTTTCTTTAAGACGAGTGTGTATTTCAGGTTTCAACTTTAGCGTTGAAAATCCTATGGAGCCATCTCTTGGAATACATTTTGCATTTGCTTCTGCTTGTCAGATCTCCTCACTTGCACCCCGCCGCCCTGCACTTCGCATATAATTCCCGATGTTACAGGAAATGACATCAATATGGAGGTAAACATACATATGCTTTCAATATGTCATTGATCCATGCTACATTTGGGGAGCATTTAGCAACAACAATAATTTTGGAACCTTGAATTCTGGAGAAATTTAAACTGTGGAAATCTTGCGAGTCAGGTTCACTAAGCCACACATTCAAATCTTCCATAAACTGACCTTCAGAACGTAGCTCAGAGGTTGGTAGGTCAAAAAGAGGGGTGGAGAACACAAATTTAAGCATTTCTCCCTCGTACACAAACAAAATGTTCGAGGAAGTACAGACGCGAATCTCTGCTACAAAAAGCCCAAAGTTCTCTCTCACCGCTACCGCTCTTGGAAAATTAAATGCCGTTTTCTTTTTTTCTGGTGGGAGTTGACAGTAGAAAAAAAGAGAATCTGAGTGAAAAATGTCTCAGTTTACACTTGCTTAGTTGTTTCTTCAAAGACAGTGATGGAGAGACCCTTAGATTATTTTAGTATTTCAAGATGCCAAAAGAAATTGTACCTACATTTATTTTCCTTTGTTTTAGCTGGAATTATATCAACTCTGTGACTGGACGCGGATTATCATTGACTAACAAGGGGAGCTAGTGGTAAATACATCTTTGGATTAATAATAAACGAGTGACTACCAAGTAAATGAAGTTTGTTTCTCAAGAAAATCTTGCAAATTTTAGGGTCTGTGAGGGGAAAACGAGTAACAGAGCCATCACCGATGAAAAGATCAGGAATCACTGGGTGGGCCAGCCCTCCACTGGGAAGTAAATGGGGATTTTTCACTCCTTTCAGATTAACTTTAGTTTTAATGGTATACCTTTTTTGCTTCTGAAAACTTGCTCAAAGATTGTGCGTAACACAACTTGTTTTGCAATCTGGATGCTGGAGAGAACCAGAGAAGTAGATTTGGAAGTAAAAGATATTTAATTGAATTGGCTTTTGTTTTGACAGATGTTTTATACAGTACTTTGTCTGTTAAGAACAAGATGTTCCAATAAATATTTGATAAGTGAGAGAGAAAATTTACTACGGGGCCATAAATCAATTGGCAAGAGGTCGTAAACTGCAAGATTGGTGCTCAAAGCATTTATTAGATTATCAGAATTTCAGTTTGATCTGCAGCTTTATCTACCTTCCCTTATCCATCATTTTTATGGGACATGAAAAAGAGTTATAAGGGATAAATTGCATTTAAAAAAATTAAAATATAGGTTTTAGACAAAGCAGTATGCCAGGATATGGAACTAGATTAAGTGATGAACCAAGAAAGATATCCAAAATTGAAATATTTTTGTTGCTTCATAAGACTTAAGTACCAGTTTAGTAGACAATAAAATACTAGGATAGAGAAATTATGGAAGTTTTAAAATACAGAGGGGTCCCAGAGATTGTTTCGTCTGATCCCCCATCATTGTACAAATGAAGAAACCAAGGTCTGTAAGGTTAAGGGCTGCCTACAGCAACACAGTCTGTTAAGGGCATCAATGACCCTATTTCTGTTCAAGGTATTGCAGAATAGAAAGCTCTGTGATTTTTTTCTTTTTGGAGGGAATATGTTTTTGTTAACAGAGAGGCATAGAATATAAAAGGCTTATAATTAAGACTCTTATATACCATAAGTTATAAGACTCTTGTATACATTGAGGACAGGAACTGATGCTCATTGTTAGTACATTTTCTTAACTGTCAATAAATATTTGTCTGCAGGCAATTCTGTGTACCTAGAGTGTGCATTTCACACACACCCACTCTCATGTGCTGGCAATGCAATGGTGGCCTACGGACCAAAGGAACAGATCTCAGCATCCACATGCGGCGGATGGGCAAGGGGGACAAAAACCAAGCACATGGAGCTTGTGAAACACACCTTTCTACTTGAGTGATCTAAGGCCTGTTTTATTTTGGGCCAAGGGGTGGGTGCTGGCTTCCCAAAGAGGCAGGGCCAGCCCAGGGTGAGGCAAGCCAGGCAAAGGGTGTACAATTTAAGGTGGCCCTCGGTCTTAGGGCCATGCAAGTACAGACCCTGAACGTGCACTTCCCTGAGTGAGTGCCTCCTTCAGGTGTATGCTCTAGTATCTAGCTTGACAGGAAAAGGAGATTTGCCAAAGGAAGGGGTTGGGGCAATAAAGATGTAACTTCTCAACCACGTACCTAAGGGCCCCCATGTGCTACTACCACACCCTGGAAACCTGGAGACACAAGTGGTGAGGGCATGGGAAGGTGAACAACAGGATCTCTTCCCTGGAGATGCTTTCAGTCGCATGGTGGAGGCGGGCAGGTGCCATCTCACAACAGGCGGCATGAAACTTCATAGCTGCAACTGTTAATGACTACCAAACGAAGTGCTATGGGGACACCAGAAAACGTGGGGAAGATATATTGGAAAAGGTAGCATTTAAGCTGACATTGAGAATACTTATACTACTTATAAGAGGGAAAGGAAGAAAAATGGGAGCATCATTTTTGCCCAGGCACTGGATTCTCCTCTGGGAGGGGCGGCCATGTGCAGGGGAGCCTGGGGAGCACAGAGGGCCCAAAGGAGGGCTACTTCCAGAGGAAAGCTCCTGCCAACCTCCATCACTCTGCGCACTGGGGCTCTGAATATAGGGTGGCCAGATGAAATAAAGAACACTCTGTTCAATATGCATTTCAAAGAATCAACCAATAATTTTTCAGTAAAATACAATAATGTCACAGATATTACATGTGACGTAATACTTTAAAAAGTATTCGTTGTTATCTGAAATTCGAATTTGTTGTGTTTTTTTTTTTTTAACTTTAAGTTCTGAGATACATGTGCAGAACATGCAGGTTTGTCACATAGGTATACATGTGCCGTGGTGGTTTGCTGCACCCATCAACCTGTCATCTAGGTTTTAAGCCCCACGTGCATTAGGTATTTGTCCTAATGCTCTCCCTTCCCCTTGCCACCAAACCCCGGACAGGCCCTGGTGTGTGATGCTCCCCTCCCTGTGTCCATGTGTTCTCATTGTGAAATTCAAATTTAACTAGGTGTCCCATATTTTTATTTACTAAATCTGACATCTCTATCTGAATAGAGCCACACACCCTAAAGAGCCAGTAAAAAAGGGCTCAAGGGAGGAGGAAAGGATGGAGAGCAATTGAGGAAATGGCCTGAGGAGCCTCCCAGACAGATTCAGACTGTCACACTGCACACTAAGCCTCTGCTCTAAAAGGAAAGTGATAGAATCCTAGAGCTGGAAGAACATTCAGAGCATCAGTTCTCAATCCAGGATGCACATTAGAATCTCCCAGGGGAGCTGTAAAAACTATCAGTGCCTGGAGTTCATCCTTAGATATTCTGATTTAATCGTTTTCAGTGTGGCCTAGGTATTAGCATGTCTTATAGCTCCCTGGGTGGCTCTAATGTCAAATAGAGTTGAGAACCACTGCTTTGGAGATGACTAAGTTCAGTCCTCCAAGGCACAAGGTCAGACAGATCTGGCCTTAGGATCCAACACTCTCAATTCCTAGCTGTTTGGCCTACACTATGCTTGGTTCACCATCTGCAAAATGGGGATAATATTCACGTTATAAGGTTGTTGTGTTGATGGTTTAAGACTTCCACTTAGACAATGCAGATTGAAACATGCATTTAAATTCACTCTACCTTGCAGCCCTGCTGAAATGAGCACAGATTGATAAAAATAGTGTTAAAAATACCAACTCATCTACCCATTCACTAGTGTAAAGAAAGCTAATATGAAACTGCAGAGGGGAGAAACCAGTGCAAAGCAGGCCAATTTACACCACTGAACCCTAGAAAGGTTCAGAGAGGGAGGCAGTGAGATTCTCTGCAAGTCAGACTGAGAGGCAGGCCAAAAATCCACAGGATTTGATCATGAATTACATAAAGTGTGGAGAGACCCCCACACCCTTTTGTCCAACCCCTGCAGCTGGTGAGAGAGGCCAGAGAGGGGTGAACTCGAGGACACTCAGTAGACACTCAAGCATACACAGGGTACATGCTGAAGAAAGGATGGGGCAATTTATCAAAAATTAGGGGGATAGAATGAAAGACTGCAGGCTGAATGGGAGTGTCCTAGCACCATCCCCCAAATGCTGGCAGCCAGGGACACACCCTAAAGGCAGGGGACTTTCCAAAGAACCTGATAGAGGGACAGATGCTGACACCCGAGGATCTCCTAAAGAAAGGCTATGTGCCCTCTCACTCCAGGCCCACCCGCAGAACTTCCCCACAACCTTTTAGTAATTCACCTGACAGCAAGGATAGAAGAGATTAGAAGAGAGCCTCTAAAATGATAGAAACCAAAAGCAAATGGGGTGCAGGGGGTGGGGCAGGTGGGACGCACTTGAAAGAAATAGAGATAATTCAAAGAGAATTTTTTAAAACTATAATGAATTAAAATATTATAGTTATTATCCAGGAGATCCAATATCTGACTAACAGAAGTTCCAACATAAGAAGACAGAAACTAGCAAGGAGTAAATTATCAACTAACTAATATAAGAAAAATTTTTCAGAAATTAAGACAGGCTTTCCTAGATTCAATGAGCCCAACAATCACCAGCTCTCCCTACATCTCCACAAAAAAGAATGGGTAGAGGGTGCTCACACCAAAGTGACTGAGTGAGTTTATCATGGAATTTTAATATCCTAGAGAATAAAAAAAAAAAGACCTAAATGTTGAGAGCAGAAGAGAGAGGAAGAGTGAGAAAGGGGCGGGGAAAGTCACATATATAGGATTTGGAATCAGAATGCCATTGAATTCCTCCATAACTAGAAGCAAAAAGACAGTAGAGTCATTAATGCATTCCAGATCCTAAGTGGGGGATGATTTCCTACTTAGAATTCTATACCCAGCCCAACTACAAAGCAAATCATCAAACATACAAGGTATGGAAAAATTTGTCTCCTATCCTGCCTTTTTGCAACTTTCATTTTTGCTGAAAGATGTGTTTTGTCAACATTTGAGAGCAAAATGAGAAAGACAAAGACATGAGATCCAGAAAGCAGATCATATACAGGAATGAGGTAAAGAGAATTCCCTGGGTGAGAGTGAAGCGAAGTCTCAGAATGACAGAGTGTGGTAGATCACTAGACCCATCGGGCCAGAGTTCAGGACAGAGAACTCCAGCAGGGATGCCTCCAAGTCAAAGAAAATGGAATAATAGTTTGTTTGACTCATTTGACAATACAGAAAGGAGCTCTATGCTTCTGTTGGAAAGTTTGAGACTTCATTTTTAGACACATAGAAAATTAAACAAAGGGACTATAGATTCCAAAGTAAACTCAAGTCATGTAAAGAAGGACACTCACTACACTTTGAGAATATTAATAGAAATATTATTTATAGTCATTATAATATAAACACTGGATATTTAATTTAAAATAGAAAGGATGAAGGGAGCAGAAGTGTACGGGAATGTGAGTGGATGAAGTATAAGAGCGAAACCACACTCTTCAGTCAGTAGATAATGCCTATCTTAGAAATGAAACAATAGCACTATAAGCATCTTATTTATAAATCTGGAGATAAATAACTGAGAAACAACTAAAGTAGTTGCTTTAGGGATGGAATGAGACTAAGAAGAGGATTTCTGTTTTTCATTATAAGCCTTCTAGTTCTATTAGACTTTTTATATTATATACATGTATTTCCTTAATGTGGGTCCTATTAAGTGTTTTGCATTTAGTAGGGGCTCAATGAACACTAGCTACTATTATCGAATTATAGATTTGATCTGGACAAATAGAAACATTGTGGCTTGCCTAAAGCTTCCTTCCCCTGAAACTGTCAGAAGCAGAACTAGGGCTTCTTCATTCAAAGCATTTTAAAAGGGCATCTGTGTCAGACCCAAGAATGAGGCAGTCCCGGTCCATGAGTATCACTCTGTTCAGGGACTGGGAGGAAGAGCACGAGTGTACATAACTATTTCACAAAGCATACCCTGGCAAGCACCAGGTAACAAGCCTTCAAGAGTTATCAAGCCAGCCTCTAACCAGTATGTCCCTCTCGCGTCCCATTCTCAATGCCAGAGCAGATCATAAATATTAAGGACTATCTGCCGCAGATGCTAACTTTTAACATGTGAGCGTTTAGGCTCTCTGGAGGTAATATACGCAATTCATCACAGTTCCCTTTCCTTTCTTATTTTCAATTTCTAGGGAAAAGCCTGTATTCATATTTTTAAATTTACAATAGCAATCAACAGGCCCATCCAAGTAGCTTTGGTCACTGACTGCCTAGCTATATTTACTTCCTCCAGGTTTTTTATCAAGTTTGGCTCTCTTGAAGCATTACCAGCACGCCATCCTTCTGGTGCCTTGCTGGCTAAATGATGGTCAAACTGCTCCAAACAATCAGAGTTTGGTAAGAAGAGCCAGGGAGCCAATCTTCCGGCTTTTTTTTTTTTACTACCACGGGTGTCCTTAGCGGGGCTGCCAAGCTGAGCAAGTTCACGGAACTGCGGTACTGGAGGGCTGTAAAAGGGTCTTTCCTGAAAATAAAGTAACAAAAAATCAAGCTCAGCTGGATTCTGATTTAATAGTATCTGGCAAGCTAACTATATTATTTTTGAACACACAGACATAAATTTGATATGAATAATAAAACTGAAGTATAATATGGACAAAGGAAATATAAAATTCACCTAATCTTCAAAAGAAATTCTATACTTGAATAATTATGCTCTATTTATAAAACTAGAATAATTGAAAACAGGATTTTCAGTTGATTCATATAGCCTCTGAAATATTTATTATTGCAAGTCGAAAAGATCTGTCTGGGGTTTGTCACTGAAAATGTCTAAACTCGGTGTCCAGATGTTTATTTAAGTTGCTCCCACAGAGTTCTAATGTCAATACCAGGGGTTATCAGAGAGCATCGCTGTGTATCTTCCTTGACTAATATTCTCATTTCTTTTGCATCTTTGATGTTTTCTTTCATTAAAATTCCTGGCCCATATCCACAAAAATCTGCTGGGCTTGCATAAAAAATGAGTCTGCAGACCTGACATTTGATGATGCCCTGTGTGTTCACAAAGATAATATTTATCAGCAGCTATCAGTTAGACATTACAACCAGCAGCATTGAGTCGATTTAAGAGAATAAAAAAGAATACAGAATCCAGATTTTAGAATGTCTTACTTGCAGATTCCAACTTCCTGCCTATTCTTTTCTCCTAATGTTATGTAAGGCAAAGTTAGAACCGGCAATGGGATTTTTCACCATAGTCTGTGTGCATTCTCTCCCCTCCCTCCCTCTCATGCACCCTGTCTTCTTTTGAAAACCTAAAGTAAAATGACTTTAAAATAAAGGAAACCAGGCCCTCTGTCAAAACTCACTTCCTAAAGTTTCTGCAGAGTAAGACACCTGGGAGAACATTCTAAAGATAGATTGTATGATGTCCTTTTCCTTTGTGTGAAAGTGGCAAAAGACAACATGATTCCATGATTCTATTTTTTAGCTAACCAGATGGGGATTTTTTTCATCAGCTGCACAAAAGAAAACATGTACTAAAAGTTTCTCCTTTCTAAAACTAACTGAATTTTACCCAAATTGTTAAAGTACCTAAAACCCCCCAAAAAAGGGGGACATGAATAAATGAAATTTGCATGAATATTCAAAAGAGCCCAGTGCATCTGAAGGTTGGTCCAAGCTATGATCAGACGGGGAGTTAAGACCAGCAAGGGGTCAACACTATTTATCCTCTGCTGTTCGCCATGTTCATTTAAAAGAATTAAATCTGTTTTGAACTCCAATATAAAGTGAGGAAAAAGTTTGCTACAGATGTGAAAAACCACTAATGATACTACACAGTATCTTCTGGAAACTGTGAACAGATTAATTGGAAGATGTAACCTACAGGAAAATCTCCACCTATGCTGTTTACTTGATTAAATCATAAAATTCACAGACTCATGTAATACAGTCAGAGAGGTGGCTTCCTAGCACAGAGTAGTCACTGAATAAATGTTTATCAGCTTTTCAATGAATATCTAGTCCAGCATTTCTACATTAATAGCTATCACATAAAACTGAATCTCCAGGCAAATACATTTGGGAAATACTGGGCTAAATAAATTTAAGCAGGCTTTTTACTCCAGGACCTCTCAAACCTTTAAAAAGCTAAGGTGGTGCAGAATTATCATGGGAGAGTGGGTGAAAGGGGGCAGATATTATGCTGTATTTCCCAAACCCATCTGATCTCCAAATTCCATTTTTCTCAAGATTTCTGTTTTAAGAGACACATTTTGGAACACACTGACCAGGTTCTACTCCTTCATTTTAGATACTGGACAATTCAAATCTCAAGAAGTCAAGTGACTTGGCCAAGCACTCAATTTGTTAACAGCAAAGCAAGAATTCTGCCCCACCCCCTCAACCTGTCACCTCCCCTCCCACCCCCATCCCCACCACCCAATATATCTTGATTCCTAGCCTGATAGCCCAGGACTCTTCTCTTCAGAGAACTTTTGTTGCTCTCCTGCTAATAGATTTATTTGTACTTCAAGTCTAACCTAAAGGGAATACACTTTTAAAGGCAACATTGGAGGTAATGCAGCATTACCTGGTGATGTGCCATGGTAATTCTAGCACTGTGTGGTCTCTATTGAGTATGGAAGATCAGTTACCTTTGTGGAGGTGAGCAGGGGCAAGTAGAATTCATGTTTCCATAGCACCCTTCCATTACACTTCCCCATTTTTAACTATTAGGGTTCCCCCCCTACACTGTTCATTTTAAGAGGTCAAGGAATTAGCTTTACAGTCTGTCACATGGCATGTTCATGTTGGTGAACATCCATGGAATGAATGAATGACCAAATGAACTAACCAACAAGCTGTGTCTTGCTTTTAAAGGATTTCTCAGCTCTTTGAAGGAAAGAATGACTAAACATCAACACCAGAAGATAGAAGACAAAATGATTTCTGTTTCCAAAGAAGATCCAGGCCGAGATAAAGGGGCTGGGCATAGGAGCCCCAGCCGGCTAACCCCCAGGCCAACCCACAGGAGGGTATTTACTTTGGCGGTTTCCCAAAAAGAGTAACGAAAATAGAAACAATGTGGTCAGTTAGATAAAAGTTTGCAAATTGCTTCGTTTCTTATATTGTCCATACTTTTTACATCTAGAATTTAGTTGGGAGGGGAGACATAACTGGGATATGTATCTGAAGTTGACAGTAAGTAATTCTTTGGTAAATTACCTTGTTTGGAACAACTACTCTTGGAAGAAACGTTGAGTGCACGATTCAGATCGCGCCCTCCAGTGGTGAAAGCCCGCAGTGGCGTGTGGCCTATGGAAATTCCTGGATAGCCACTGTCCCTTCTTAGTCCCAGATTGTGCCAATATTAATTTTATTTCAGATTTTTGACTAGAAGAGGAAAGTTCTTTTAACATTAATAACTTGCACAGTGCCTCCATATATAAATTATTCTGGCAAGAAATGGCGTGGGTCAAATCTGAAGACCTCTTCTATCTGGGCTCTGGATGTGTCAAGCCAAAATTCTTGAAAAATAAAGGTGGTTAAAAGCAGTCAGGCCAGATGCAGTGGCTCAGGACCATCATCCCAGCACTTTGGGAGGCTGTGGTAGAAAGATCACTTGAGCCCAGGAGTTCAACACCAGCCTGCACAACAGAGCAACAACCTGTCTCTACCAAAAAAAAAAAAAAAAAAAAAAAAAAGCTGAGGCAGAAAGATTGCTTGAGCCCAGGACTTTCGGATGCAGTGAGCTACGATCACACCATTGCACTCCAGTCTGGGCCGGGCCACAGAGCAGAAGACCCTGTCTCAAAAAAAAAAAAAAAGCATTTAAGAAATTTGTGCATCATCCCTACTAATCTCAATTAAGTGATCATTTTCTAAGGGTGAGCACATTTTTTTCCTTTCTTTTAAAGAATTAAGATAACATGAAGGGAAGAGAGACACACACACTCATGAACTCAACCCAGGTATGTGTTTCTGGGATCCAGAGAGGGGGCGGTTCCAAGAGAAGGAATGTGGCAGGACCTCCTGATGAAAAAACCCATCTGGGACTTGAGAAATCTGGATTCAATTCTTGGCTCCATCGCGAGCTCACCGCATAATTAAGGGGGCAGATCAGCTAATCTCTCTGTCCTTCACTTTGTCCTCTTTAAAATGATAGTATCTGGCCTCTCCCCTCTTCTTAGGAATGCCAAGTCAGCAGATGCTGGGACTGGAACGTGGGGCCGCAGAGGCCAATTAGCTGTAGGCTGCAGGGAGCTGTGCCCAGCCCCTCCTGCCCCAGCCTGTCCCGCAAATTAATGTCTTTGGTCACACAGGGTCTGCCTGAGAGAGTGTGAATGAATTTCAGACAACTCACAGCTCTTCCCTTCAGATGATGAGGCAAAATAGCATTTCTTTTGTGCAGCACAAATTTTGTTTAATTGCATAAAATTACTATCGCCATCATGAAAAGAAGACATAATTAGGTACATGCAGAGAGGGGACCTATTACAGAAGAAGCATTTGCCCAAGGGTCAGGAAACCTGGGTTCTGTCCTGGTTGTGGCAGCTGGGTGACCTTGGACACATCCACTAATAATAAGTACTGTTTGCTGGGGGCTTACAATATGTTGGGCAACAGATGAATATGAACTCACATATTTGATGTGTCTGGCATGTATACAGTGAGTGCTCAGTAAATGTTCACTATTAGTATGATCATCTAATTTAATCTCCTAATAACCTTATGAGACAGGTCTTATTGTTATTCCCACTATGTAGATGGGAAAACTGAGGGTAAGGAAAGTGGCTGCTCTTATGTGCCACCCAGATCCCCTTCAGGACTAAAGAATCTAATCCCCCAGCTGCTGGGAGTGCTGCCAGAGAATGGCCCTCAGCTGTCAGTCCTCTTTGAGGATTGCTTCGGCTGAAGAAAGCTGGCTCACCGGAGGACACCCATCCTGCCGGCTGTCACTGCGCAGTCCACAGCCAGTGACAGATCATGCATGGTAGAAAAGCCTGGCTTCCTGTATTCATTTCGTTGGGCTACCACAACAAATTACCACAAACTGGTTGATTTAAAACAATAGGCTGGGTGTGGTGGCTCACGACTGTAATCCCAGCACTTTGGGAGGCCGAGGTGGGTGGATCACAAGGTCAGGAGATCAAGACCATCCTGGCTAACACGGGGAAACGCCCTCTCTACTAAAAATACCAAAAAAAAAAAGGGGGCTGGGCATTGTGGCAGGCACCTGTAGTCCCAGTGATAGGTGACAATGTGCCGGCAGCCCTCGCTTGCTCTGGGCACCTTCTCGGCCTAGGCGTCCGCTCTGCCCATGCTTGAGGAGCCCTTCAGCCCACCACTGCACTGTGGGAGCCCCTCTCTGGGCTGGCCAAGGCCAGAGCCGACTCCCTCTGGCTCAGGGAGGAGTGGAGGGAGAGGCGTGGGCAGAAACCGGGGCTGCAGCTAGCTGCTCGAGGGCCAGGAGGCCAGCGCAAGTTCCGGGTGAGTGCAGGATTGGTGGGCCCCGTACTCTGAGCAGCCAGCTGATGCCGCTGGCTCCGGGCAGTGAGGGGCTTAGCACCCAGGCTACAGAGGGTGCGCTGGGTTTCCCAGCACTGCAGGCCCGCCCGCGACGTGCTCAAATTCTCGCAGGACCTCGGGGCCTCTGCCACCTTCCCGTGGGGCAGGGCTGCGGACCTACAGTCCGTCATGCCTGAGCCCCCCTCCCGCCCACCATCAGGTCCCACACGGCCTGAGCCTCCTGGAGGGGCACAGCCCACTGCTCCGCCGGCACCTGGTCCCATCAACCACCCAAGGGCTGAGGAGTGTGGGGGCGTGGGGTGGAACTGACGGGTACCTCTGCCCACAGGCCCTGCCCGAGATCCACTGGGGGAAGCCAGCTGGGTGGGGACTTGGAGAACTTTTTTGTCTAGCTGGAGGATTGTATATGCACCAATCAGCACTCTGTACCTAGCTAACCTGGTGGGGACTTGGAGAACTTTTATGTCTAGCTGAAGGATTGTAAATGCACCAATCAGTGCTCTGTGTCTAGCTCAAGGTTTGTAAATGCACCAATCAGCACCCTGTCAAAATGGACCAATCAGCTCTCTGTGAAATGGACCAATCAACAGCATGTGGGTGGGGTCAGATACGGCAATAAAAGCAGGCTGCCAACCCCAGCAGTGTCATTCCGCTCGGGTCTTCTTCGGTGCCGTGGCTGGTGTGTTCTTTTGCTCTTTGCAATAAATCTTGTTGTTGCTGACTCTTTGGGTTTACACTACCTTCATGAACTGTAACACTCATTGCAAAGGTTTGCAGCTTCACTCCTGAAGCCAGCGAGATCAGGAACCCACCGGGAGGAATGAACAACTCCAGATGTACCCTCAGGCTGCCTTTAAGAGCTGTAACACTCACTTGAAAGTCTGCAGCTTCACTCCTGAAGCCAGTGAGACCACAAACCCACCAGAAGGAGGAAACTCTGAACACGTGTGAATATCAGAAAGAATAAACTCTGGACACACCATCTTTAAGAACTGTAACACTCACCTGGGTCCGCGGCTTCATTCTTGAAGTCAGTGAGACCACGAACGCACCAATTCCGGACACACCAGCTACGCGGGAGGCTGAGGCAGGAGAATGGTGTGAATCTGGGAGGCATGGCTTGCTGTGAGCCGAGATCACGCTGCTGCACTCCAGTCTGAGCAGAGCAAGACTCTGTCTCACATAAATAAAACAGAAATGTGTTCCCTTGAAGTTGTGGTGACTAGAAGGCTGAAAGCAAGGTGTCAACAGGAACCTGGTTGGTTCTTTCCTGAGGCTCTGAAGGGAGGTCAGTTCCATGATTTTCTCCTAGCATTTGGCGGCTGCAGGCAATTCTTTGCGTTTTTTGGCGTCTATTACATACATCGCTCCCATCTCTGCTCCTGTCCTGCCTGAGCTTCTCCCTTGCGTGTCTGAGTGTCCAATCTCTCCTTTCTCTTATGAGGACACCATTTATTGGATTTAGAGCTCACTCTTAAGTACAAGATAATGATCTTAACCTCCTTCATTTAATTATATTTGCAAACACCAGGTAAGGTCACATCCACAGGTACTGAGGGTTGGGACTAGGACGTACCTTTTTTGGGGCCTATGTTCAGCCCACTCCACCCCTGAGAGGGAAACAGAGCTGAAGGGCTTCCCAAGCTCCAGACCTCCCTGTGAAGTCGCCTGAGTCCTTTGTCGAGACCTCATCACAGCCCAGGGAGGCACCCCAGCTTCTCCCATGCCCAGTTCTGCTGCTTTTTCTTCCCTTTCACAGGTGCTTCTTTTCAGGACCTCTGCCTGATAAGTGTCTCGCATACTAATATCCATCTCCTTGTCTGCCATCATCGCATACATTTCAAAATCCCCCTAAACTTCAATCTGTATACTTTTTGAACCCACATATTTTTTAAATTCTTCTGCATTCTAATTCAAGTCTGCATTATTCTGTAGGTACCTCTGGCCAGATATTACCAATTTCTCCATTTCCCAGATGTCCTGAATTTCCCTGCTTCCTTCCTTTGCAAATGCTGTGTCTACCCATCTCTCCATCATCCATCCATATCCTACCTCTGGTTCAAGACATGGTTCTGACCCCCTCTTTCATGGCGTCTTCCTGGCCCCATGCTTGCAAGTGACGCCGTTGGTGCTCTCTTTGTCCTGTGGTCCTGTCTACTTTGGATAAGGATGCTGTGTGCGTGTGGCAGCTCTAGGAAGTCTGTGAGGGCAGGATTTGAGTCCAGCATGAGTCTGCTGCACGTGAGGCCCGTCCTGTTCACCTGCCATGGTGCCTCCCAGGGCTGTGTTGCTTATCCTTTTCGCTTCCTGCTCTGTGCTCTCCCTGGGCACCTTTTTTAACGAGGAGTCTCGGCTGACTACAACCTCTGCCTCCTGGGTTCAAGTGATTCTCCTGTCTCAGCATCGCAAGTAACTATGACTATAGGTGTGTGCCACCACACCCAGCTAATTTTGTGTATTTTTAGTAGAGATGGGGTTTCACCATGTTGGCCAGGCTGGTCTCAAACTCCTGACCTCAGGTGATCCACCCGCCTCGGCCTCCCAAAGTGCTGGGATTATAGGTGTGAGCCACTGTGCCCGGCCTCCCTGTGCATCTCATCGATGGGCTTCACCACCACCTTTTATGAAGGAGCCTCATCCTTGGTCACCAGTCACCACCTTTCTCCCACAAGTCAGGCTTGCCTTGCTAGTGGCCCCCTAGACCTGCCTGCAAGATCTCCTGGAGGACCCCCACAGGTACACCAAAGCTGAGTGCCCATGTCATCCCCTCAGGCATATTCTTGTCCTATGAACTCCATTTCTTCCAAACTTAGGAACTCTAGCTTCCAGACTTAGGAACCGCAGTGTGACAGGACGACACTTATTACTAAAGGAATGTCCAGGTCTTCGTCTCTGAATGCTGTGGCTTCTGTGACATATGAATTGGGATCAGTCTTGAAGACCAAAGGGCAAAGCCGTGCCTCATCGAGGGGTTCTAGGTGGGCAACCTGACTCTTCTGTTCTCTCCCACAAAGCAGTGAATCCAAGTCAGGGGGCAGGCGGGAAGATGTTAAGATGAAACCAGCCTCACGGGCTGGAAGCCGGAGGAGTAACAGTTGTTTATGTCAAGACTGTCTCATCCTTGCAACAAGCCTATGAAGGCGATACTATGATGATTATTCCCACCTTTCAGACAGGAGGTTTAGAGCAGTTAAGGAACTTGCTCAGCATCGCCCTGGGAGTAAGGGGTGGGTCTGAGCTGCTGGCACAGGCAGTTGCGCAAGTGCAGGGCTGGTGCTGCGGGTGAGGCAGTGGTGGCAGAAGGCACAGTCTAAGATCTGGAAAGGTGAGCTAGAGAGGGCTGTTTCTGTGCTTCTTGCCTTCTGTTTCCCCTGTTCGCCCTGATCATGAAGGAGAATATCTGTGAAAGTGCTGCTGTCAGGACCAAAGGAAGGGTCCACCCAGAGCCCAGTGTGAGGGCCTTGGTGACATGCACCAGGGTTCTTCCCCACCCCATCCTCGCCAGCCCTCTGTGAAAGCCAGGCACTAACTGCCTGGAATTCAAACAAACAGCACAACAGGAAAGGCTGCTCAGGAAATGAAAAAGGGTGCTTGACTTAGGCCCAGGCCTTAAGAGGGCGTGACTTCGAGAAAGCCCCTGCCTCGTTGGCCCTGAATTTCCTTCTCTGGAGAATGCTGGGATAAAATACCTACCTCAGGGCAGGCATAAGAACCAAGAGAAACCACAGATGCAAAGTCATCCCCTTGACAACAAATTGCCAGGTACATGGGAGGGGGGTTACTCCACATGGAAGCAAACAGGCCCTCAGGGACATGCAAATGTGGCCCTCCAAGCCTGCCCTTCTTCCACTCCATCCGCTCATTGTCTCATTTCATTCATTCACTCATTCATTCATTCATTCATTCATTCAGTTATCAAAATGTTACTGAACGCTCACTATGTGTCTAGCACTATTCTAGCCTGGACATGTAGCAATAAACACATAAACATCCCTGCACTCATATTCTAAGGGGGATCTTAGACAATAAACAAACAGAAAAACATGCAATTCTATGAAGACAAAGCAGTAGGGGGCTATGTTATATTCATTGTCATCCCTGATCAGGTGACATTTGAATCGATACTTGTAGGAAACCAGCCCCCCTGATATTTGGGGAGGGAATGTTCAAGGCAGCTGCATTTAAGAAATGCATGTCATAAAACCATAGATCATGCCATACATAGTGATTCTTCTGCTGAACGTGAGCAAGGTAAATTGAAAACCTTCTGGAAAGGAATCACCATTCTAGATGCCTTTAAGAATATTCATGATTCATGGGAAGAGGTCAAAATATCAACGGTAACAGAAGTTTGGAAGAAGCTGTGCCAGCTGTGCACAAGCCCTTAGGCAGGAACACTCTTGCCACGTTCTGGCAGTAGCAAGGAGGCCCATGTGGCTGGAGCCAAGAGATACTGTCAGAGGTGCTGGAAGCAGGGGCATGTGGAGTCTTGTAAGTTACCATAATGACTTTAGCTTTGATTCTGAGTCAGATGGGAGTCAGTGAAGGGCTCAGGGCAGAAAAATGACCTGATCTGACTTCTGGCTTTACAACACATGCTGGCTGCTGTGATGAGACCTCACTGTCATGTGGACAAGGGCTGGAACAGGGAGACCAGATCAGAAGCCCCTGCAATTGGTCCAGGCAACAGAGCATGGTAGTTCATTTGAACATCAAATTCCATTTTTCTCAGGATTTCTGTTTTAAGATACATATTTTGGGAGATACTGACTAGGTCCAATCATTTGTTTTAGAAAGTGAAACACTCAAATCCCAAGAAGTGAAGTGACTTGGCTAATACTAAAGCAAGAACTCTGCCACCATCTTCACCACCACCACGACTGCCACCACCACTCCATTCTATCCCCTGGTTCCTAATCCAAGAGCTTCCAACTCTCCTCAGAGCACTTTTGTTGCAGTTGAGTTCAGAGACAAGGTCTGAACTAGAGATAAAAGTTTGGGAGTCATTAAATATAAATGGTATTTAAAACCAAGAGGCCAGATGAGGTCACCCAAGGAGTGAGCATGGTAGAGAAGGGCGAGAATCCTGAGGATTTCAATGTTTAGTGATTGTGAAGATGAGAAGGAATCTGCAAAGGAGACTAAGAGGAAGTGGCCATTGAGTACAGGCATGTCTTGGAGATAACATGGATTCAATTCCCGATATAAAGCAAATATCACAATAAGGCAAGTCACACAATTTGTTTCCCAGTGCATATAAAAGTTATCTTTACACTACACTGTAGTCTATTAACTCTGTAATCGCATTATGTCTAAAAATGTATATACCTTAATTTTTAAATACTTTATTGCTAAAAAGAACTAGCAAGTATAATTTAGCCTTCAGTGAATTACAATCTTTTTGCTGGTGGAGGGTCTTGCCTCAATGTTGATGGCTGCTGACTCATCAGGGTTATGATCACTGAAGGGTGGGGTGACGGTGACAACTTCTTAAAACAACACAACAATGAAGATCACTACATCAATTGACTCTTCCTTTCACCAAAGATTTCCCTGTAGCATGTGACATTGTTTGACAGTATTTTACCCACAGAACTTCTTTCCAAATTGGGATCAATCTTCTAAAACCCTGTCACCTCTTAATCAACTAAGTTTATGAAATATTCTAAATCCTGCTGGGCATGGTGGCTCATACCTGTAAACCCAATACTATGAGAGGCCAAGGCCGGTGGATCACTTGAGTCCAGGAGTTCAAGACCAGACTGGGCAACATGGCAAAACCCCATCTCTACTAAATACAAGAAAATTAGCCAGGCATGGTGATGTGCACCTGTAATCCAAGCTACTCAGGGGGTGCTGAGGTGGGAGGATTGCTTGAGCCTGGGAGGTCAAGGCTTCAGTGAGCTATGATCCTGTCACTGCACTCCAGCCTGTGTGACAGAGCGAGACCCCCCCTAAAAAAAATTTCTAAATCCTTTGCTGTCATTTCAACAATATTCACAGCATATGCACCAGGAGTAGATTCTATCTCAAAAAATCACTTTCTTTGTTCTGCCACAGGAAGCAACTCTTCATCATTTCAAGTTCTGAAATAATAGCAAATGAAAACAATTGCTTCATGGTAATTCAGTACCATCTTCAGGCTCCACTTCTAATTCTAGAACTAGAATTACTTCTAATAGAATTAGTTCTTGCAATTTCCATCACATCTGCAGTTTATTCCTCCACTAAAGTCTTGAACCCCTCAAAGTCATGCATGAGAGTTGGAATCAACTTCTTCCAAACTCCCATTATTGTTGATTTTTGACCTCTTCCCATGAATCACGAATATTTTTAATGGCATCTACAATGGTGAGTCCTTTCCAGAAGATTTTCTATTTACTTTGCCTAAATTCATCAGAGGAATTACTACATGTGGCACTATCTATATAGCCTTATGACATGTATTTCTTAAATTGTAAGACTTGAAAGCAGAAATTACACCTTGATCCATGAGCTGCTGAATGAATGTTGTGTTAGCAGGCATGAAAACATTAATCTCTTTATACATCTCCATCAGAGCTCTTGAGTGACTAGGTGCATTGTCACTGAGCAGTAATAGTTTGAAAACAATCTTTTATTCTGAGTAGTGGGTCTTAACAGTATGATTAAAATATTCAGTAAACTATGTTGTAAACAGGTGTGCTATCATCTAGGCTTTTTCCATTTATAGAACACAGGCAAAGTACAATTAGCATAATCCTTCAGAACCCTAGGATTTTCAGAATGGTAAATGAGCAATGGTTTCAACTTAAAGTCACCCTGCATTAACTCCTAGGGGGAACAAAGTCAGCCTGTCCTTTAAAGCTTGGAAGCCAGGCATTGACTTCACCTCTCTTGCTGTGGAAGTCCTAGATGGCATCTTCTTCCAATAGAAGGCTGTTTTGTCTACACTGAAAATCTGTTTAGTGTAGCCACCTTCATCAAAGACCTTAGCTAGATCTTGTGGATAACTAGCTACATCTTCTACACTGGCACTTGCTGCTTCACCTTGCACTTTTATATTAATGGAGATGGCTTCTTTCCTTAAACCTCATGAAGCAACCTCTCCTAGCTTCAAACTTTTCTTCTGCAGCTTCCTCACCTCTCTCAGCTTTCACAGAGTTGAAAAGAATTAGGGCCTTGCTCTGGATTAGGCTTTGGTTTAAGGAAATATTGTGGCTAGTTTGATCTTCTATCCAGACCACTAAAACTTTCTCCATATTAGCGGTAAGACTGTTTCACTTTCTTACCATTTATGTGTACACTAGAGTAGCACTTTTAATTTCCCATCAAGAATTTTTCCTTTGCATTCACACTTTGGCTAACAGTTTTTTGCAAGGGGCCTAGTTTGGGCTTATCTAGCTTTCAACATGTCTTCCTCACTAAACTTAATCATTTCTTTTTTTTTCCTTTTTTCTGAGATGGAGTCTCATTCTGTCATCCAGGCTGGAATGCAGTGATGGGATCTCGGCCCACGGCAACCTTTGCCTCCCAGGTTCAAGTGATTCTCCTGCCTCAGCCTCTCAGGTACCTGGGATTACAGGCACCCAACCACGCCTGGCTAATTTTTGTATTTTTAGTACAGACAGGGTTTCACCATGTTGGCCAAGCCGGTCTCAAACTCCTGACCTCAGGTGATCTGCCCACCTCAGCCTCCCAAAGTGCTGGGATTATAGGTATGAGCCACCGTGCCCGGCCAGCTTAATCACTTCTAGCTTTTGATTTAAAGTGAGAGATGTGCAACTCTTCCCCTCACCTGAACACTTAAGAGGCCATTGTAGGGTTATTAATTGACCTAAATTCAGTATTGTTGTGTCTCAGGGAATAGGAAGACCAATGGAGAGGGAGAGAGTTGGGGGAATGGCCACTGAGCGGGGCAGTCAGAACATACACAAGTATTTATTTCTCAATTAAATTCACCATCTGATAGGGGAATGGTTCATGGCACCTCAAAACAATTACAAAGGTAACATCCAAGATCATGGAGAGACATAATAATAATGAAAACATTTGAAATATTGCAGGAATTACCAAAATGTGACAGTGTGACACAATACATAAAGTGAGCACATATTGTTGGAAGAACTGGTGCCAATATACTTGATTGACCCAGGGTTGCCACAAACCTTCAACTGGTTAAAAAAAAAAAAAATGCCTTATCTGAGAAGCATAATCAAGGGAAATATAAATAAAATGAAGTATGCCTGTACCTCCCAGAAGTGGTTTTCCAGAAACCAGAAAAAAATAAAATAAAATAAAATGTTTCATGAAAGAGGGAGAGATCACCTATGTCAAAAACTGCTGAGGGGTCAAGAAAAAGGACTGGAAATTGATTATTGAACTTAGCAGCATGAAGGTCACTGGTGACCTTGACAAAAGCTTTTTCAGGAGAATGTTTGGAGTAAATACTTAAAATTTAAGTGGATTTGAGAGAAAATGGGAAGGGAGGAGTTGACAGTGTGATAGACAACTCTTCCAAATTATGCTTTCTTGCTACCCTTTGGCTGTTCAGGGCACCTCCAGGCTGCTTCCTATTCCTTGTCCTTCTCCTCTTTCATTTTCCGTTTTCTCTCTTCTCTCCCACCATCCTCCACCCCCCAAAAAACTTGCCTGTTCCATTACCATTGCTTTAAGCCCTATCTTCCTTGATGAAAAAAATCATCTAATAAACTGATATTCACTGAGATATTGATAAGAGTTGATTGATGCCAATTAGTCAGCTATACTGTTCAGACCCCAAGACCCTTGTTACCCTTGGATGCTGATAAAAGACTAAGAGTCTCAGAAGGACGGGTGAGAAGTTTCTGTAGGCTGACGGAAGTGGAACTACTGAAGACGGAAAGGAAGAGGTGTGAAAATGGGCACATTCGAAATAGACCAAGTCAGGAGTGAAAAGGAAAAAGGGGGTCATGCTTATAAATAATGGGCAGCACATTACCCTGGTTCAAGAAAATTATAGTACCGGACCCAGCTGCAATAGTTATGACTATCTTTAAAAACATCCATAATTTTAAAATTAGAAACTAGATTGCTGGCACTGCACTTTTTCAGTAATTTTATAAAAATGTGTTAATTATGAGATGACTCCATATTAATCAAAGAGCATTGGCCTAGGAAAGAAAAAAATTGCCCGTGTCAGAACCAGCTGCCCAACCATAGCAAGTCTCCATGCTTCTCTGTGCCTCAGTTTCTTCATTTATAGGGTTTGGAACAAATAACTAAGCTTCCTTCCTTCCCTAAAAACTGAAGATGTTAATTCAATATAAGATTTGTTTTCTGTTGCCAGTTACGGTGTTTCTAATGGTGCTTTATTTTTACCCCACTAAGAGTAACTAAAGGGGAGAAAAAATCTTCTTTATTGAAAATCTAAATAATTGACAGAAGATATGCTTTCATTTTTATAACACAATCACTAGAAAAGCTATTTAATTCAATACCAATATATGTGGTACTGATTAGGAAAACTGATATATTTACTAGCAATATTTTTGGACAAAATTTATAAGCACTGAGCTGAGTCTCCCTCTTTTAAGGAGTATTTCTGTATGCTCTAAATAAGGACTTGATTTACAACTCTCATTCTTTTGCCTTAATAATGTGAAATTTTTCCATATGAAGTTGGATCTCTCCTTAGCTCAATGTCCTAATTTCCCCTTGTCAAAATAGCTTTTTTAGGGAGTCCCTATTGTTCTCAGTTAATTTTAACACTAAATTAAAAGTTTCATATGGTGGTGATTTTAAAACATTTTACTTCATATGGCCAAAGGTACCCCCTAAACTACTTCAGTCATAATTGTTACCATCGTTACAATAAGGTTTTCATATAGAATCTCTTTTAAACCTCAAAATGCTCTATAAAGACCACACTTTGAAATTTTGTTCTCTTAAAACATACCCCATACATTAGATAAGGGGTCACTGACCTCATCTTACAGACTTAATAGTCAAGAGAGTACATAACTTCCCACTGGATTCAAAGGAAATAGTGGTATTTAAATCCTAAATCTAATAATCTAATGCTATTCCAGTGGCTTACCCTCTTTTTTTAATTTTTTTGCCTTTTTTAAATTCCAAGTTTTCTAAAACCATCTGGGAAGTAATCGATCATATTTAATTGTTCAGGCTTTTATGCTGTACTTTCAGAATCGCGTCTGATTTGTGGTCTGGCTCTGGTTCAGTATTATCCAACACTAGGTTTATTTCATCAGCCCAGTATCAAAGCTTCCTCACTTTAGCCAGAAATTAAAATAATAGCTTTAAGAAACTCCTCCACCCCATCTCCCTTTAGCAAGCAGCTAGCCAATAATGTGATTTGCCATATTTTTTAAATGACTATATGCTCCCCATAAAAGCTGGATATATAATCCTTTTATTTATTTGGCACAGGCATTCCCAACTTTTTGTGTGCAAAGACAGAATTATTTTTGTCCTAACAACTTTTAGTGTTACAAACTGTGTCATTAAGCCTGGGAAGGCTAAACTGCCAGATAGACCTGGTCCTCTGAGTAAAGCCTATGACACTTTACTTTACCTTGTATCTCTTCTCCTGAAAAGTTGTATGCAGCAGACCATCAAGGAAGGAGGAGTGAAGATTCCAGCCGTGACTGAAATGATCACACAGCCGTAAGATGATTAAAAACAAAACATTGCAAATAAAAAAAATCAGAAGAAAAAAGCTCTCTTGTAAAATGTCATGGAGACCTGACAAACACCCCAGAGTAATTTGAGCTCTTGTCTGGCGTTAGCACGTGTTAAAGCCTGAATGCAGCCTTGATTTGTGGTATTCACCTGCAAGGCCATGCAGTCAAGGGCCTAAAATCTTGAGTGCTGGGTTCTTTTCTTAGCTGGCTCTAAGTGACCTTGAGCAAATCACCTCAACCTCCCAGTTATAGGAAACTGAGAAAATCCCACAAACTACCTTCCGCATTAGCTCACAGCCTGGCTCCCCAGAAAATGCGATGTGGATTACAGACAGGTCCTGTGAAAATGAAGAATTATCACTCCTATAGATGACTATTATATAATGAGATTAATCCTCATAATGTCTTCCACGTCTCAGGTTAAGCCCCAAGCTTTAGCGCTTCCTTCCTTCCCTAGACATAGTCGCTTGAAAATTGAAGGCAAGAGTTCACAACTACTGCATTCATTCCATTTTCCCAGTTTAAACCTAAATGTGACTTTTTAAAAAATTCTTTCTCTTCCACTTTTCCTCAGTCAAAACTACACAATACATCAGGTATTCACATAAAACAGCATTTTGAATTTTCTATTCAACTCAAAGAAACTAAAAATAGTCATCAGCATAGAGAGTAAGTGTACTTTAATCAAGGGCAAAGGTCCAAATCCCCTATCTCCTAAATTTCAATATATAAATTGTTAGAAAAGTTAATGACAGAATATCAAACGTATTTTTGAAAATGAACGAGAAAGAATTTGCACTACCAAGGATTTTGTGTGTATGGAACATGACAAGCTGATTCTAAAATTTATATGAAAAGGCAAAGGGCTAAAAATTCCCAAGGCACTTTGAAGAGTAAGATGGTGGGTCTTGTCCCAGCCTTATCATTAAGCTATCATAAACAAGGCAATGGAATATTAGCACAAATGGGTTAATGGAACTGAAGAGCGAATCCAGAAGGTAACACAGACATATACAGATGCTTGATTCATGGCAGGAGAGCAAGGAGGAGCAGCTGGGAATGACCGTGTTTGCACTCCGTGCTAGCACCAGGGCTGTCCAGAAGGACCCCTCCCTCACACAGTCATGAATATCTTCCAGGTGGAATCAAAGACCTAACATGAAAGGCAACATTATAAACCATCTTTTAACTATAAAGATTTTTAAAGATAAAAGATTATCTTCATGACTTCAGGACAGGAAAAGTCCTTAAAACAAGCCACAAAAGGCACTAAACATAAAAGATAGATTTGCCATTAAAATTAAGAATTTATCAGTCATCAAGAAGAGAATAAGGGCTGGAATGTGGTGGATCACGCCTATAATCCCAGCACTTCAGGAGACTGAGGTGGATCACTTGAGCTCAGGAGTTTAAGACCAGCCTGAGCAATATAGTGAGACCCCATCTCTGGAAAAAAAAAAAAAAAAAAAGAGAGAATGAAAAATAATCCCCCAAAAGGAGAAGACATTTCCAACAAAGCCAACCAAATACCAAATTTGATTGAATACCAAGGATTAGTATCCAGAATATATCCTACAAATCAATGAGAGAAAAAAAACAGCTGACACAACACAATGGAAAAACAAAAAACTCGAATGGAGGCCAGTGTGGTGGCTCCTGCCTGTAACGTCAGCTACCCAGGAGGCTGAGGCAGAAGTATCCCTTGAGCCCAGGAGTTAGAGGTTACAGTCAGCTGTGACCATGCCACTGCACCCCAACCCAGCCTGGGCAACAGAACAACTCTCTCTTAAAAAAAAAAACAAAAAAAAAAACAAAAAAAAACCAAACAAACAAAAAAAAGACTTGAATGGGCACTTTTCAAAAGAAGAAATCCAGTGCCCAATAAACATAACAAATGCTCATATGCCATTTCTAATCAGGGAAAGGTAAAATAAAACCACAATGAGGTCGGGGGTGGTGGCACACACCCGTAATCTCAGCACTTTGGGAGGCGGAGGCAGGCAGATCATGAGGTCAGGAGATCAAGACCATCCTGGCTAACACAGTGAAACCCCGTCTCTACTAAAAATACAAAACATTAGCTGGGCGTGGTGGCATGCGCCTATAGTCCCAGCTACTCGGGAGGCTGAAGCAGGAGAATCATTTGAACCCAGGAGGCAGAGGTTGCAGTGAGCCAAGATCACACAACTGAACTCCAGCCTGGGTGACAGAGCGAGACTCCATCTCAGAAGACAGAAACACACACACACAATGAACGCCTACTATATAAACATATTGGCTAAAGTTAAAATCTGGCAACACCAAGTGTTTGATGAACAAGCACTCACACATCATGGAAGCAGAGGAGGGAATATAAAATTTTAAAGGTATGCATACCTTATAACTGAGCAATTCCACTCCTAGGTACACATTCTATGGAAACATGTTTACGTGCACAAAGATGCTCACTGAAGCATTACTTATAATAGACAAAAACTGAAAATCTCAAAGTACTCATCAAAGTGGAATAATAGTGGTACTAATGAAATGGCACATTACACAGCAATGAAAATGAATGAAACACACCATGTGACATGAATCTTACATGCAATGTTGAAAGACACCAAACACAACATACAATATTCTATTTTTATGTAAGTCAAAAGTGAGCAAAACGTAAACCATATTGTTACACACATAACTGGTAAAATAATTCTTAAAAGGACAAAGGGAGAATTTAAGTCAGAATAGTTACCTCTGGGGGAAAGAGTGAGTGTCAAGAGGGGACAAAAGGAGATTTTGGAGTGCTGGCAGGACCTCCTCTGCATCTGGTTTGTGATTACACAGCTGTTGCTTTACCCATTAAACTCTGTTTTAAGTACTTATTTGTAGGTTATATTTCACAAAATTTAAAAGAACAAGGGAGAACCTGTACTTCCAAATATTAACACCAATTAAAGCGATAATTATTGACAGTGTGGAAAAAACCCAGAAGGCCCAGAAATTGGCCTAAGATACAAAAGACATAAGAATTTAATATTCTATAAAAATAGCATTACGAATCAGAGGGGAAATGGTGGTTTCAGATACTGAACCAATTGGTAAACTCTTTGAAATAAAATCAAATCCCTACCTTATATAATATACCCAAATACATTTGAGATGGATTAAAAATTTCCTTTTCACCCCAAACTTGTACTGATTTAGTTAATGTATATAAACAAAATTTAAATTCCTTTTAAAGACAGGTGTAGAAGTGAAATAAGAAAATACTAGAAGAAGAAAAGGACATTTATCCATTCTTGGATTACAAAAATAGTTTCAAGCACATATACAAAGGTAGACTCCTAAAGAAAACAACTTCTACACTAAAATATCACAAACTATGTTAAATGACAAGGCTAAAAAAAAGTTACAATATATGACAAAGGACGCACATTCTTAAGAACTTACAAGCCAAGAAAAGAGCAAATTCACCAGGTAACAGAAAAAATATGAATGAGCAATTCTCAAAAGAATGAATACAGAATAGCCAATGAACGTGGAAAAAAAACACAACCTTCACTAAGTAATAAAAAAAATACAAATTTTAAATGTAGCCCTTTTCTGTAATTATTCAATTTCCAAAGATTTTAAGTAGTAATTTTCAATTCTGAGCGTTGGATATATTGCTAATAGGAATGTAAATGAACATGATCTCTGCAGTGAGTGATATATAAAGATTCTCGAAAACACTTTCACCTAACAATTTCATTTCTAGAGCGGTCTCTTCTGGAAATAAGTCATTTTGTATAGATGTGATTATTTTAAGATGTTAATCACATCACTATTTACAGATTACATTATAATAAATAATCAAATTGCTGAATAGGGAATCAGTCTTAAAGTTATGGTATATCCATGAAATAAAATATCCTACAGCTATCTAAAAAGCAAGATACTTAATATGGGAAAATGTTGACAATACATAGAGCAGACCACAAAGCAATGTACATTATGATTGCATTTTTGAGAAAATAAATGTATAACTATGATTAGAAAAATAAGTAAAACCACAACATCAAAATGTTAACAGAGGTTATCTCCCTAGGTGGCAGGATTACAGGGAACTGTGTGTCCAGGCACATGAACTCTTCCATATCATCCAGCTTTCCACAAGTAACATCAAATTTTATGCTGCAAAATCATTTACTATTAGTTTTAAGAACTAAAACTAATGAGACTCTTAGGTCAGTATACTTTTCACATTTGCTTGAGGTGGGTGAGGACTGAAAGCAATAACTACACCTGGAAGCAAATGTGAACAGTCTTTTTCAAAAGTAAAAGTATTTAATTAAGTCCCAGTAAAACATCACCATTAGCATTTGAAGTTGTTCTAATTAATATTTTATTCTTCAACACTTTTAAAGACTCCAATACATTAGACAAAGAATTTTTTGATAATGTAAGTTAATTTCTCTGGAGACAACCATATAATCCTCTAAAATGACATGAACATTTATATATGAGACTGAAGTTTCTGCAGTCTATATCTGCCTCTTTGGGGGGAAAAAAGTAAAGTACTGACAATTGTAACAACAATAACAAAAAAAATGCTTTCCTTACCAAACATTAATGTTCTGTACATGAACCTATCATCTGTGACAGCAAGGAACTCAAGCCAGGTGATGCACAAGCCTTCACCTAGCTCAGTTAGCCTGGACTTTTCCTGTACCAGATTTGCCTGAAGTAACATGAGGTTATTTAAAAAGACCTCCACCTAGGTTGCAGTGAGCCAAGATAGTGCCCCATTGCACTCCAGCCTGGGCGACAGAGCAAGACTCTAAAAAAAAAAAAAAAACCCAAACCAAACAAACAAACAAAAAAAAAAACTTCCACCTTCCAGCATCTACTCAAAAGGGAATTCCTTCCTAATCAGAAGAGAGAGAACATTCTTCCTAAGGGAAGACAGAAAAAGGAGAAGAGCATTTGTTAAGCATTCTCCATGCATGTCTTCCTAAGTATTTCACATCCAATGTCTCAATAACCCCATGCAAACATGCATACAATTCTTTAGACTGCTCCCTTCATTACCCAAAAGAGAAGGGAACTATGTCTTCCTAATTGATTTTGGGTGCCTGGAACTAAGTATTTCACTGAAAGACATGTAATAAATGCTATTTGATAGTTAAGAATAAGGAAAAAAGCAAAGTTCTCTCTTTTCATTTGGCTTAAAGAAAAAAAGTATGTTCTACTATATACTAAAATATCAGACCAATACACAATATATTGCAAAATTTTAATACCATGTGGTTAAACACAATATTCAAAAATTAAACTTTTCAAGCACATGAAAGTCATCTTCTGAAAGACAAACTGGGATTTTTTTTAATAACTACCTTTGTGTAACTTTATAAAATTACTTCCCTCAACAATATCTGACACTGATCTTGATACTAGTTAGAAAGTCTGATGTAAGATGATGACACCTCAACGTCAGTGATTTAGGAGATTATCTTCAGAATTCATCAGAGGACCAATCGTCATCTTCATCCCTTACTTCTCGGTATCTCCCTGAAGACTCCCCTTCTGGATTATAACTCCGCATTTTAATATTCAGTCTTTCAGCTAATTTTTGCGCTGCGAGCTTTGCTTGCATCTCCTTTAAAACAAAGAGCAAAGCAAAAAGTTACACGTTCACATCTCTTCAATTTTTCAATGGGAAGTTATCTAGAATCAGCGATATGAGGGGTACTGACACCTCACCGAGTGCTCCCTTGGGCAATACAAGCCTGTTGGCTGTGCCCTATCAGACACAACTGGGTAATGCTTCTGACAGCCACCAGCCTGCTACAGTTGAAGTTACTGACCTCCATTAATATACAACATTGCATTGAAATACATTCCTCTATATAAGAAACTGAGTAATCAGCTTAGCACAACAACAGTTATAAATGCAGATGCATTAAATATGTGGGCACATGTACATGTATACACGCTCACATAACAATGTGACCTATCAAATGTCAAAAATGATTAATATTGTCTAGATTTCTACAACTGACAGAACCTTCTTCCCTAATAAAAATCATGACTTCTGGACTTGGGAATTACATTTCAATGGCAAAATGAAAATTAAGAAATTAATACTAAAAAGCTGACTATTCCTCTCCAAATAAAGTCCTACAGCAACTAGTATCTAATAAAAAGTCCAAGTAAATTTCAGACACTGGCAAAGTACTTAAAAACTGCTAAGGACTTCACCACCAACTCATGGTAGGTGGCAATGTCATTCCTAATTCTGTTCTTCCCTTTTCTCATGCTTTCTTGAGTTTCTTGATGTCTTCCTCTTCAAGCCATGAATATGGGTAAGTAAAAGTGGGAGCTATTACCTCTGCCAAGAAAACCAATTTAAAGATAAAGGGTTTAATTCAACCTAAAAATATCTTAGGATGGGCATTTAAGAGCCCAGAGACAATAAACACTTCCTCAATGCTACGGTCATAACTAGGCAGTAATTTTAATGCACTGAGAGAAAGAAATATGGGTTTTTTGAAAAAGAGCACCTTGAAAATGCCAATCCATGCCAAGGCTTTTATGAAAAGCCAAGGCAGATTAACAGCCTGTTTTGCTGGGTTTTTTTTGAGACAGGGTCTCACTCTGTCACCCAGACTATACAAAGTGCAGTGGTGCGATTGCAGCTCACTGCAGCCTCGACCTCCTGGGCTCAAGCAATCCTCCCACCTCAGTCTCACGGGTAGCTGGGACCACAGCTGCATGCCACAATGCCCGGCTAATTTTTTGGTAAAGATGGAGTCTAGCTATGTTTCCCAGGCTGGTCTCGAACTCCTGAACAGCCTGGTGTGATACTGGCTGGTACACTAGTACCTGACTAAAATCTAGCTAAGCAACACCTAGGAAGTGAGACAGGATACTGTTCTCCTGGAGGCTAAAATTGTTACTAAATACTTCTAAACTTTTCTATTCCCCTGTGGTGCTTCACACTTATTTTCTCCCATCCCATTACTCTGTATACAAACTCTCAACATATAAGTTTAAAGTTCAATGCAAAACACATGGAAACAAAGTGCTATGCAAAATTGATTAAGTTGCCAAAAGCAGATTTTTTCTCTTCACATAGGCCTGCGGATTATGCTCTGAAACAGTGTCTCACTGTCTGCTGGCTATACAACATTATCCTCCCACTCCTTCTATGCCCTCCCCTGTACTGCAGGAGATGGAAGCCTGGGAACTACATTTTCCTCATTCTCTAACAAGGGGTCTGGGTTACAGTCCACCACTCAGAAGCTGTCACATGGGTTTTACAAGGTGAAAGGGAGAGATGCGATGCTACTACTATCCTAACAGGAACAGGCAGGTACATGAGCTTCAAGACACGAAATTCTACAATAGTCTCCCCACATTTCCTGGCAAATCACCACTTTCATGTTGAAGGTAGCTGTGATCATCTCTAGCCATTTCCTGCAGTTCTAGCAACTTTATGACTCTGAAAACTAATGGCATAGGTCTCTGAAAACTAGTGGCATAGGTCTGAGCTCATGGAAGCACCTAATCCCCTCTATTCCATTCCTTCCTCCTTGAACCTGGAGTAAATTCTGGCTTATGTAAGAGGCACCAAACAAACAGACAAGAAAAAAAATAATACTCTAAATACCTCATAATTCTGTTTCTGTTGTTTCTGAAGTGCCAAAGATTCTTCTATGGAGAGCAGCTGCGTAGGCATATGGTGAAGCGGTAGAAGCCGAGCTGCTGTGATGTCATCAAGATGCTGCTTATCCCTGCACCGCCGCTCTTCTGAGGAAATAGGAGACCCGCTCTTCTGACAATGACTAGACGAATCATTTTGTCGAAAAGGTAACCTGATGAAAAGAAAACTTGTGCTATATAATCAGACTATTTTATTTGTAGACACATTTAAAACATTCACACAAATGAGCTTTACCTCAGCAATTAACTCTCCTCCAAAGGTAATAGTAAGCAGTTTACCAGTATTTATTGCTCTAACAAACAGGGGTGTGTTTGTGTGCACACAGGCTCTTGCCTTTTCCTTCCTTATTCAAACCTTATATTTCATCTGGAGCTTTTTTTTTTTTTCATGTATCATTCAAAGAACATTTGCAAAAGGGCTTATTGCCCAGTAGAAAGAAAGAAACATGTAAAGTTTCAGTGCAATATAATACCAGAGGTACTATGGCAGATATCTCAACAAGATACACTGGAACATTAGGAAATGGCCAGTTCTAGTGGGAGACAGGGAGGCTGTAAGAAAAGCTTCTAAAAAGCTTTGAAGAGTCTTGGAATAACTGCTTACCATTTAAATAAGGAGAGAAGTGCATCCCAGCAAGGGGAGTGAGAGAAAGTACAGAAGGTAGAGAGACTCAGCTTTTCTGGCTACACAGAAAAGACAGCCAGAAAGAAGGCTGGGAAGTAGGCTGGGCCCAGACTGCAATGAAGAGTTCTCCGTAACAAATTCAGATTTCCATCTTACAAATTTCACTCTGGCAGCAGTGGAGACTGACTGGTAGTTAATAAGACTAGAGGTAGAAGAGGCCACAATTATAGCCCGAGAGAGATGAGAGTCTTCACTTCGACAGAAGATGAAGAACAATTATAGAGATGAAGATCAAAGAAATAAGTAGGTCTTCATGGCTAGCAGATACGGAGATGAGAAAAATGGAAGATACCTTAGGGGAAGAAAACAAAGAACGTAGTGGTCCTATTAGGAAATATGGAAATTACCTTGGAAAGAAACAGAAGTTCCACTTTGTACATGATTAAGCTGAGGTGCCTAGGAACACCCAAGTGGTCAAGTTTCATGGTTAATTGGCTATGCAAACCTAAAGTTCTGGGAAGATCTGGGATAGAGGTGGACAGGGGTCAGCCTCCAGCATCCAGGTGATACATGAAACCAGAAGAGTATGCAGAAGGAAGAGCAGAAAGGACCCAAGGACACTAAATGACCCCACCTTCCAACCTCCAAGCCACTTCTCACATGGAACCCTCTAAATCCTTGTCTATGGCATAAGGACTCCTCAAAGCCCTGTCTTTCCTGTTCTCCTCTAACTATACAGAAGGCTCCCTGTCTCTTCAACTTCCTGAATTCTTGGTAGCCCTCATCACTATTCCCTTACCTCTCTCCCACTCCCAGCTAAATGACCGTAATACAGAACTGGGATTAATGTATTCTTTGTTGTATTTATTGACTAGATGATGGTTCTAGTTTCCTAAAATGTCATCCTGGAAGTGAAGAAAGACACCTCACTGTACACAAGAGATGACTTGATCACATTAATGCAGTATAATCCTGATTTTCTATACGGCAGAAATAAAATGTTTTGCGGTTAAAATGAATGCTGGGGTAGAGTTAAAGTCTAACAAAAAAGAAGCATGTGTTAGGCACTTTTCACTAGAGATTTTCTGTTTTTCAAAGAAAGGTAGTAGTAATTTAACTTTGTATTTGATGTTACATACTTGTAAATACAGTATAGGAAGGTACCTTTTGAGTTGAATGTTACATTTGCTGCAAGTAAATAGCAATTATTTTCAAAAAGACTTTACTTTTCCTGAAATTTCAGAAACAAATTTATGGCAAGGAACTGATAAGGAGAGTTTCTGCCTATCCTGCCTGAATCTATTTTCAGTTTTTCAAACTCTCCTCAGCTTCCTTCCCCCTGAAACTGTTATTATGTAGCTTAACTCTTTTCCAAGGGTGTAAACCTTGTGTCCTCATCTAGCTCTGAAACTCCTTGAAGAACATGGTGTTGTATTACATTATACATGTATACATTACAGCCATGTTTTTAAACTTGAGGTATAACATCAAAAAGGCAAAGAAGTTTAAGAATCTTGACTTCACTGTGTCCCCACAACACCTGCTGCTTGCTTACATTCAGTGAGCATACAAATAATTTTTGCTGGAAAGCCGATCAGCTCCTGCAATTGCTTTATCCTTAGTTCACAGACTAATCAAAGAGAGTACACTTTGATAGTACACTAATTAGAGCTGTACACTAAAAAATAGTTCTGAAAAAAAGACATCATAATAAATTCTCTCCAACTCTGTGTTTATTATGAAATATTGGCTAAGCGTCCTGAAATTTAATATTCCCCCAAGTGCTATTTAAGACCCTGTCAATTACTTAGTTTCAAAACTAAATATTTTTCAGCATGAACCTTCCACTCCAGCCAGGCTGGTCTCAGTGTTTCCACAATATGTTCTTTCCTAAATACAAGTAATTCTCATACAAAGCCCATGGAACTTAGAGCATTCTCCTTATTTATGAGAAAAGGTCTTATTATAAGTTGCCCAAGCTGGTCTACAACTCCTGGACTCAAGCTGTCTTCCCACCTCAGCCTCCTGAGTAGCCTAGGACTACAGGCAAGCACCACGACACCCAGTTTCTCTTAACTTTTTGAGTTTAACAAATATCATGTTCCTGTTATAGGCCTGTTTCCGATGGTACTTACACATTGGTTTTAAATTTATGCAGCTGGGGCACTGGATTTTTGGCTCGCATTTCTAGCACTTCCATGTAATGAGGCTTCTTCTGAGTCCCACTAGAAAGGTCTGTCAAGTTCTTAGTACTTGCGTTTTCTTCTGACTGTTGTTCACCTTGGTCTGCAATGGTGATCCTCTGTAACCTGTCAATAAACAGGTTGTCAAAGCTGCTGGAAGTATCTTCTGCTTGACTTGAAACACGACGCTGCGGGTGATGCTCACTAGCTTCAGATGAAGACGGTACCCTGTCTCTGTTGCTGGAAGCTGGGCCCTTAATCACTGTGTATTCAACCTCTGGAGTCTCTCCATCACCTTCATGAGTAGGATGTCCAAGTCCCTGGTTTTGTGAGGTTGTTTTAGATGACTTGATATTATCTACAGAGGAACACCCAGGAACTAGTGATGAAGTATCAAGTATCGGGTCAGAATTCTGGGCCTTATCTGTACCCACATCAACTTCTGCAATTGCTTTTTGCCTTAGCTTACAGTCTAAACTAACAGGGTGAAACAGTTCACTTTTTCTTCTAACTTCTTCATGTTCTGCAACAGCAGCTTTCAGTTTGGCAACAGAGTCAAAGATCTTTTTACCTTTGTCGGGCAATTTGCAAATGAATTTTCTGTCAAATGGAAAAGAATACATACACATTACAGCCATGTTTTTAACTTGACATATAACATTAAAAAGGCAAAGCATTATCTTCAAAGAAAGAAAAGCTGATTTTTAAGTCAAATATCTGATTTCTAACTGCCCCAAAACAGGAATAAAACAAATAAAACGGTCATTATCCAAACAGCACAAAAAAACAACGGAATGCTGGAATAGGGAATATATGCCTCATTTGTCTCAGCAAATTAGAATTTCGGCAAAAGTATTTTAAGCATGTAATAATCACATAAGACATTCTAAGAACCAGCAGTCATTAAAGTGCAATCCCCACAATTTGGGGATGGGGTGGAGTGTGGGGATGGGCCTATTATTTTAAAACTACTTTCATAATAATACTAAGATGTTATTTCCCTCTCATTTTCTCACATGGGTACAGCGGAGTTTTCCAGTGGCTACATGACATATGATGACATCATTGTTCTAGAATAGAATGTGTGCTTGTGTATGCTTATGTTTTAAAGACTTCAGCTGTATTTCTGATAAGTAAATAAACTTCACTAGACAGAACACATAAAATAGTTCTTCGGGATGTCAAAAAATCTTAAAGTATAAAGGAGTCCTGAGACCAAAAAGTTAATTCACTACTACAGATTAAAAACCTATTCTCACAAGGTAAAAACACCTGCCTTGATCCCAATCAATTATTTATTTGTCCCTTTTGCTAGATGACAGAGTTCCTTTTTTGATTCTCTTTTCTTTAATTATACAATAAATGGAGAGAAAAATCTTAGGTCCTTTGTTCTTTTTGACACTACATTCATTCCCACTATTTCAACTATTAACAACACTCTACAGCTGAAATTCCTATGTTTTCTATATTTTTCCAGAGTTCTCTCTTTCTTGAGCCTAATGACAACTTCTCCAGCTTTTAAGTGTTTGGTTTTCAATTAGTCAAATGTCTGTCCCGCTCTCCCCTCAACTCTGAACACCCTATGTAAAATCAACCACGGATCTATTCCTCTCCCTGAATATTCCTATTTTTGCTAGTGGTCTTCCATACAAATTGGAAAACTCAGCCATCTCTGTCAACTACATTTAAATGACTCTATGCTTAAAAGTTCTCCCAATCCCTTCCTAGTTCACTTTCTTACAACTGTCTCGTGGGGAGCCTCTCTGAAAATAGCCATCTACTGTCTCCCGCTTTTTATTCCTTCAAACCATCTTTTGCAACAAGCTGCTAAACAAAGCTGCCTGAAAAACAAAATCACTTTTATCACGTGGCTCCCTTGCTAAAATCCGTTAAATCAACCAGCTGACTGGGGGTCGAACTTTCCCGGCCTAATAAACGCCTCTTCATATCCCACTCTTCCCATTTCCTACGGTTCCTGTAAGCGTAGAATCCAGAGACGAAGCTGACAATTTGTTATGGGTTAGGGGTGCGGGCGACAAAAGGGTTTAGAATGAAGACTCTTGCTTCATGGAACTAACACAGTCCCCGGGTAAATAAAACCAACGAGGGGCTACTAACTGCCTGCAACAATAAGTAGCCGTTCAGTCCGAGCCATCCTCGCAGGCCTACGTGCCTGGCCAGGAAGAGGCACGGCTCTGCGACAGCAAGCCCTCCGTCCACTCGCCCGTAGGACTGAGGCGAATGTGACTGAGGCAAGGTCACCTTCCAGGGAAGGAAACAGAGTGGGGGAGGGGAGGGGAGCGCCCAGGGAGCTCGAGCTGAAGGAGCCTGGCGGAGACTCCGCGGGACCCCAGCTTACTCGTTGCGCAAAAGTCTCTCCTGGCGCTTCAACATTTCCCGCAGCTCCACCAAACTCCGCTGCCCCAAGTCCTCGGGAGCTTGGGGCTCGAAGCCGCGGGGCAGCGAGGACATTCTGCACAGGCTGAGGCTGGCGCGGCGGCGGGCACTCGGCTTCCTCGGCAGGCCCCGCTGCTAGCGCCGGATCCGCGGACTGCGGTGACTCCGGGGCTCGAGCGGGAGTCGCCATTTTCCCGGAAGAACGGGGTCTTCCTCGAGCCGAATCGAGCTTTATTGAAATGCCGGAAACAAACACGGACCGGGAGAAGGGGGCGTCCGGAGGAGCGCTAAAGGGCGGAAATTACGTTGGAGGACGCCGGCGCCTGGGTTTGGCGCCCTTTCCCCTCGTGTGAGCATTCATCCGGTTGTCAGCTGTTCATAGGTTTATACAAAAAGTATTTGGCGCCAGCGTGACCTCACCAAGCACTATGTGTTAGTCAACAAAGAGCCACGTCCTCTGTTATAGTTGGGGTTTACAGAGTTGGCGCGGGGGACGGAGGGACGGAGAATCAAATAATATAATAGTGACGTTGGGGTGGGCACCTGGGAAGGTATCTCTGAGAAGTGAAATACAAGTCGAAACCTGAAAGATGAGTTGGCCGTTAATAAGGTAGAGGAGAGTGCGGGACAGGATTTGGGAGACTCCGGCCTGTGTGTGGTGCCTCCTAGCTCAGCTTAGGGACGTCCTGAAATGTTAAAGTTGGAAGGTTCCTTAGAATCAGCAATTCTTTTCGGGGCTCATTGCATTTGGAGCAGGACTTCATTTGTGGCACTGCCTCAGGCATTGTTAAGACATTTGGTGTTTCTGGCTTCTGCCTGCTAGGTGCCATGGCACTCCCAAGTAATTGCAAAAATCCAAAATGTCTCCCCCAACATACATTTCCAAAGGCCCACAAGAGGTGATGAGGGAGTGGGAGCAGCTGTACAAACTGGTTGAGGACCTTTTATAATTTTCTACTTTGCCTGTAGAAAAAGAGTCATGAAAACTGAAATAAATATTCCCAGGGCACAAAACCAGTAAGTGACAGCACCAGATTTCAAACCCAAAAGCCCAGCGGCTTTTCCAACACACCAATTTGAAAATTCCCTTCTTCACTTTAGGCCTATCTCCAAATGTGCAAAATTGTTGAAAAGACTTTTTTTTTTCTTTCCCCCAGCTGTTGAGAAGAAGACAGTTTAGTAAGTATTGGACACAGCTTTTAGTTTCTTGTTATAGTTCACCTACCAGAGATGCATCCCAATGGAAACAGTAGGAAGACATGCAGTCACAGCAGATATCACTTGGGAGGTTTGAACACCCCCATAACCTCCAAAACCACTGCCCTCCCCCGATTTTTTTATATAGGAAATTGAAGTTGTCTCAATCCTATGTAAGATGCTATATTAACACAAGCAGCTCCATCCCAAAGAGACAGAAGATCTAGGTAAACTCCAAAGCTATTCCAGGGAGCACAATTGCAACCATTTTTTTATCCCCCCAATCTAGTCCATTCAGATCAGATTCATTAGTATATCAAAATAAGTTTTCTCTGTATAAGACTTGCTTTCAAGGATGTTAATAACCTGCTCCAGCATTGGCTGAATGAGAAATAGGTAAGCTCCTCGAGTCAGTTGGTTGTCTGTGGTGTCAACAAAAAAAAAAAAAAAAAAAAAAAAAAAACTCCATAAAATATTGAAGAGATGTATTCTGTGCTAGATATGAGTGACCATGGCCCATCACACAGCCCTCAGGAGATGCTGAGAACACATGCCCAAGGCAGTCGTTGCACAGCTTGGTTTTATACATTTTAGGGAGACATGAGACATCAATCAAATACATTTAAGATAAACATTGGCTTAATCCAGAAGGGTGAGACAACTCAAAGCAGAGCAGGTGTGGGGCAAGATGGGCTTCCAAGTTATAGGTAGATTTAAATTTTTTTCTGATTGGCAGTTGATTTAAAGGAACATCTAGGTTACCATAAGAAGTGGTGGAGACCGAAGTTTTATCATATAGATGAAGCCTCCAGTTAGCAGGCTTCAGAGAAAGTAAGTTGTAAGTGTTTCTTATCAGACTTAAGGTAGATGTTGATATTAAATGCTGTGCAGCTTTTCCTGGATTCTAAAAGAAAGAAGGGCATAATGAGGCATGTCTGACCTCCCCTTCCCATCATGGCCTAAGCCAGTCTTTTAGGTTAAATTTGGAGGACCCTGGACTAGAGGAGGAAGTTCATTCAGACGGTTGAGGGGGGCCTTCAAATTTTATTTTTGGTTTACAGTGGTGAGAGCCCCACAAGCCTCCTTTGCCCCACCCTGGACCCCAGCTGGAGGCCTTTATTTCCCCCACAGTAGTGAACTCCCCAGGCGCTGATTGTGGGCCACAGGTGTCCCCAAAGCAAGGATGCCTTTCTTTCAGGCCTCAGAATTTTGCCCCCTTCTGTTACCCTTTTTTGGAAGGCTGTCTCTCCTCCCCTTGCCAATTATAAGTCTTGGCTCAAGTCTCACCTCCTCCCTGAACTTTCCTATGTTATTCCAAACTAAATTTCTCTTTCTTTTGAGCACAACTATAGGGCTTAAAGTTGGAACCTCACTGCATGAAACATATTATAGTTCTCTAATTGTGTTATGCATCAAGATTTCTTTTTCCTTGCCTAACAAAAGTAAAGTCCTTTCTGTGAGGGAGCTATAATTGTACTTTTTCTTTCTCCTCTCAGGAACATAGCAGGTACTAATTGACACAATCTCCTTCTCTCATATTTTTTTCTCTACCTTTCCCTCATATTCCTCTTTCTCTTAATGAAATGTTTCTTAAATACAAATCTTAGACTTTTTACATAATTAATCATAATTACTGTGTAGATATTTTCAGTGCTTTGGGATAGAATCTTTTATACAGTATGGCTTAGGGCTTCAAGATACCATAATACAAATCTGAATTCCTACCAGCATCCAAGCACAAACTGTCTAATTTTGTCAGTAACCAAGAGGCATGGCAAGTGGAAAACATCACTCTACAACAGAAGCAGGTTACTTGCAGGCTATTCACACTTCAGAATGAAAATAGGCAAACTATTCTTTTATAATTTATCAAACAAAAAATAAGTGTCTAGGACACAAATTTTCACAGCAGGGTCTAGAGAAAAAGATATAAATAACAATGGAGAAATGAAGACTAAAGAGAGAAACAACGAATGCTACAGGTTATACCTGTTTGCAGCTGAACCAAACACTTGAAAGGAAATGGAGCCCACAAACCACAGACAGCTGATCTCTGCTAAAGAATTCCAGTTGCCTGTCAAAGAGCCCATCTGTTATAAAAATGAATCTGGGCAAGTGTTTTGGGGTTTTGTTTGTGTTTTTCAGTGCTCATTTAAAAAAAAACTGAATCACTTTTCCAGTGGTACTTGGATTAATCTCCTGAAAGTTGCTCTCAGAGTAAACTAATGAATTTGGCTGCATTTGAAAGGAAGGAAAATTCAAAACAGAATTAAAGGAAATTTTCATTAGTCACACGAGGTGCTGCCAAGATGACCTATAGACATCCCATTACCACGAAGCTACCCAAGGACATTGTTTGAACAAAACCAAGACCTAGGAATGATTTCCACTTGTCCTTACCTAGTTGAAGATAAAAACTGATAAATCAATTGTAAAATTTGATAAACATAAACCTTTAGAATTTACAGGCTGTTCTCCTCTGTTTTCTTGCATTGATTGTCATTGTTGGGGCATGAATGACCACAAAACTGGCCATGATATAGTTGGAGTTGACCAGAATGGCAGCAACAATATTTCCCATCCTAAATATTCTTCTTACTATGTGAGTTTAACACTCCTATCAAGAAATGGGGTTGGTCTTCTCTATCCTTGAATCTGGGAATGCTTATAACTAGAGCAAAAGTGATTTTTCTAGTCTGGATGACAAAAGGTGATGCAACTTCTACCTAGCTTTCTTAAAGTGCTTACTCTTGGAACTCAGTAAGCAAGCCATGAAGAAGCCTGCATTTGTGTAGATATTTTGGCCGTCATCCTAAGCTGAAGGTTCGGCCAACAGGTAGCATCAACCACCAGACATGTAAGTGAGCAAAACTTTGGATAATTTCAGCCCCATCTGTCCAGTCACTTCCAGCCTTCAAGACTTCCGAATTGAAGCCTTAGACACTGGAGCAGAGACATCTTCACTATGCCTTTTCCAAATTTGGGGTGGTTTATTAAACAGCAGTAACAACAGGAATTTTATCCAAGGTTAATCCCTTCAGCTATACTATGGATCCCATCTGTTCTTGCTTCCTTGGAGATCTCATTCATTTGTTCAGTAAGTAAATATTTATTAAGCATCTATCATAAGCGAAATACTATTCTAGGATTTGGTGCTATAACGATGAATAAGGCAAAGAAATTTCCTGTTACATTGAAACTTTTATTCTATCAGCACTACGAGCCACAAAGAGAACTAGTACAGAGTGATGTGATAGGGAGTGACTGGTAGACTACTCTGACTGGGTGACTGAGGTTGGATTTTCTGAGGAGGTCACTTTTAAGCTGGGACTTGAATGACAGATGATCAACTGTGGGAAAATCTGATGGAAAAACATCCCAAGTAGAGAAGGAAGAGAAAATACTAAGACTGTAAAAGGAGAAGGAGCTCAGTATGTTCAAATAACAAAAAAGGCAATGTGGAAGACTGGGGCTAAATCCAGCAGGGCTTTGTAGACCAGGATATGGAGTTTGGATTTTACCCTAAAAGAAATGGGAAGCCACACGTGGTAGACAGCCTCTAGGATGGCCCCCAGTGTCCCACTCCAATGTAATCCTCTCCCATGGAATGTTGACTGGACTTAACTGATTCACTTCTAAAAAATATGGTAGAAGTGATGGGTACCACTTCCCAGATTAGGGAATAAAAGATTTGAACAGACAATTTACCAGAGAAGATATGTAAGTGAAAAATAAGCACGTGAAAGAGGACCGGTGTTATTAGCCATTAGGAAAATGCAAATTTAAAATACATGGAGAAGCTAGGCATGGTGGTTCATGCCTGTAATCCCAGCCACTCAGGAGGCTGAGGTGGGTGGATTGCTTCAGTTCAGAAGTTCAAGACCAGCCTGGGCAACATAGCAAGACTCCATATCCAAGAAAAAAAGAAATAATAAAATCACAATGAGATATTAGTACATGCCTACCAGAAAGACTGAAAAGGATGTAGTAAAGACTGTAAAGGACGTAGAGCAATTAGAACTTTGATACACTGCTAATGGGAATGCAAAATAGTACAACCACTTTGGAAACCAGTTTGGCAGTTTCTTAAAATATACCATTTGACCCAGCCATTCTTCTGCTAGGTTTTTACCTAAGAGAAACAGGTAAGTGAAACCATATATTAATACAAAGGCTTGCACGTAAGTGTCATTACAGCTTTATTTGTAATAGCCCAAAACTAGACAAGATTCATTAGTAGGTAAGTGGATAAACACGTTGTAGTTTGTCCATATAATCGAATACTCTGGTACATGCAACAACTCTGATGAATCTCAATTATACTGAGAAAGAGGCCAGGAAAAAAGTACACACTGTATGACTCCATTTATATAAAATTGGAAAGTATACGAACTCATCTATAGTGACAGAAAGCAGATCAGTGATTATCTGATGTCGCTGGGTGGCAGGGAGAGGCTGGCAGGAAGGATGACAAAGGGGCATGAGGAAACATTTGGGAGTAACAGGGATGCTCAGTACCTTAATTGTGCTGATGGTTATATGGGTGTATTCATCTGCTAAGTCAAAACTTACTTATTCTAGAGGTAAAAAGAGAAAATTTAAAAAAAAAAAACTTACTGCACGGTATACATTAAATATGTCAAGTGTATAGCATGTCAGTTATACTCCAATAAAGCAGTTAAAAGCTCCCCCAGCTTCCACCTGCCTTCTTTTTTCAGAGATACGCTTCCTAAAAGAATTGTCCACATTCTCTGACTCCATTTCTTCACCATCTTGCAAGCACCATGGATCCCTTCATTGCTGTCAGATTCAAGGAATGTGTCTTAGTCTTTCCCCTTCTCACAGCCTCTGACCCTGTTGAGCACTTTCTCCTCCTTAAAACTCTCTCTTACCATAAATTCCAAGGTACCAATCTCTCCAGGCTTTTAAGCACAGAAGTCTTTTGGGGTTTTGCTCTGGGACTAGAATTAGAGTCAGGTAGAGGCCTTACCACCTGAATGTCTCAAAGTTTTCTCAGTCTCAACCTGTCCAAAACTGAATTTGCATTTCCCTCCTTCAACCCACTCTTCCTCTCTTAAATTCTGACTTACTTTTTTTCTCTTTCGAGACGGGTCTTGCTCTGTTGCACAGGCTGGAGTGCAGTGGTATGATGTCAGCACACTGCAACCTCAGCCTTCTCGGCTCAAACAATCCTCCCACCTCAGCCTCCCTCCCAAGTAGCTGGGACTACAGGTGTGTGCCACCACACCCAGCTAAATTTTTTTTAAATTTTTTTGTAAAGACAGGGTTTTGCCATGTTGCTGATGCTAGTCTTGAACTCTTGGGTTCAAGAGATCTGCCCGCCTTGGCCTCGCAAAGTGCTGAGATTGCAGGAATGAGCCACCATGCCCGGCCTTTTTTTCTTTAAGAAATTTAATTTTGCTTCCTTCACTTGGATTACTAATGTGGGAGACATTAGTGTCAATGTAGCAAAGACTGAAAGTGTTCAATTTCACACTTGTTGGGCCTCTCAGCATGAGAGATGGCCCGACCCCCACATGTGGATTGCTGGAGAATGAGGGGGTAGGGGTGTCATGGGGCAATGCAGAAGCATGTCCAGCCTCTATGCCTAGACTTGGCCACAGTGACAATGGGCCTAGTGGCGGGTATGCAGGCAGCGGAGTGATGATTAGTGGGGAGTTACTACCAAAAGGGAATTTAAAGGAGAGGATAGCCAGAGATTTGGACCAGATGAGGTCACTGGGAATAAAGATCACCAACAAGGGAGCATCATTCTTTTAGAAAAATGGAGACTTCATTGATGACCAGACTTTAGGGTTAGAGAGCTGACTGAGGAGGGGGGGAAGCTAGCTTTTGCTTTGCCCCTACTGTGTGCCTGGCCTTTTGATTACATTTTATTAATTTTATATAATTTTTGCAACAAATAGACCAATAGAACAGAATAGAGAACACCAAAATGGACCCATGCATATGTGGAAACTTGATTCAAGATTTAAGATTAGTGACGAACGAGTGAATTCTCATAAATGGTGCTAGAGAGATTGGTTGTATATATGGGAAAAAGTATTAATATTAATAGTTTCCTTCTTCCAATAGACATGAGGATTAATTCCAGAGGAATTAACAAACTACTATTAAAAACTGAAAAATAATGTTTACAGAAAAGCATTTTAATGATCACAAGTTTAGGAAGGATTTCTTAAGACACATTTTACAAACTTTACAGGAAATAATTTGTAAATTAACTATATTAAGGCAAAAACTTTTGTAGTACAAAAGGGTAAAGGCTATTATACATATAAACAGCAAGCTGGCATCCAGAATACAAAAACTCATACTTTACAAAAAACAATTCTTATACATCAATAAGCAAAACAAGTCAGCAGAAAAAAAAAAAGGAAAAATACAAATAGTTCACAGAAGAGGAAACTGGAAAAACTGGAAAACATGCTTTAAAAAAGGATCCTCAACTTCAGGGAAATGCAAAGTCAAAAAAATATTTAAAATTCCAAACTCTTTCTGATTGGAGAAGTAGGAGTGCATGTGTTACAGAGACTGAACTGGCAGAAACACTTAGGAAAGATATGCAGTCACATCTAGTAAACTGGAAGACATGCCTACTCTGCAATCCAACACACAGCCTTTATGTACTAGCCTTCCTAAGGCAACTGTGTATGTACAAAAGAAGAGGTGTGTCAGAACATTCAATGCCACATTATTTATAGTGGTAGCAAAAATTGAAAACTATATCAATTAAAATGAAGGAACTAAATCTATAGATATCAACAAGGTTTAATCTCCAAAACTTAAGGTTAAGTGAAAAAAGCAAGTTGCAGAACAATACCATTTATTTTAAGATGAATAACATGCAAATGAATACTGTATATTTCTTTTCTTTGTCAGATTTATTGATATAGTTTACATGTAGTAAAGCCCCCCTTTTTAGTGTACAACTCTGCATTTGACAAATGCATACAGTTCTGCGACGACCACCATAATCATGATATAGAACAGTTCTATCATCCCCCCAAAATGTAGTCAGCCTCTCCACTGAACCCCTACCCCTGGCAACTACTGGTTTGTCTTCTGTCCTAGAGTTTTGCCTTTTCCAGAATGTCATGTAAGTAGAACCATACAGTAGCCTTTTGAATCTGGCTTCTTTCACTTAGCATAATGGTTTTGAGATTCATCTATGCCACTGCAGGTATCTGTAACCTAATCCTTTTTATTGCTAAGTAGTATTGTATTCTATGGGTATAGTATTCCATTGTATAAGTTTGTTTATACATTTAACAATTGAAGGGTATTTTAGTTGCTTTAAGTTATTGCTGATTATAAATCAAGTCACTATAAACCTTGTGTATAGGTTTTTGCATGAACATAAGCTTCCATTTTACTTGGGAGTGGCATAACTAGGTCATTGGTAAATGAATATTTCTAAGAATCTACCAAATTGTTTACAAAGTGTCTGTACCATTTTGCACTCCACCAGCAATGTCTCAGGGTTCCAGTTGCTCAACATCTTCATTGACACTTCGTTTTTTCGTTCTTTCCTTTTTTTTTTTTTTTTTGAGGTATAGCCTTGCTCTGTCACCGAGTCTGGAGTGCAGTGGCATGATCCTGGCTCACTGCAACCTCCGCCTCCCAGATTTAAGCGATTCTCCTGCCTCAGCCTTCCGAGTAGCTAGGACTACAGGCATGCACCACCACCCCTGGCTAATTTTTTTGTATTTTTAGTAGAGACAGGGTTTTGCCATGTTGGTCAGGCCGGTCTTGAACTCCTGGCCTCAAGGGATCTGCCCGCCTCAGCCTCCCAAAGTCCTGGGATTACAGGCATGAGCCACTGCGCCCAGCCTGTTTTTGGTTTTGTTATGTTTTGTTTAATTTTAGCCACCAGCCTTCTTGCTCAAGTGCTCAGGCTGGGCTATTTAAGAAAGATTACAGAACTTGCACCAAACATTTTTTATGGTATCAATCATGTTTGTAAAGGAATGTGGAGAACGTTTTCTCCGTGAACAAGTGATATGATCCATGCGAGTTGAGGGGAGTTGGCTGGAAGAGAAGAGAGAGGAACCAAGGGTCATAAATAAGTATGAAGCAAATTCTATTTTCTTTCATGGTTTATCTTGGAATCATGCATTTGAGAATGGAACACACTGATTTTTTTCTCTTTTTTGAGACAGGGTCTCCCTGTCACTCACCCAGGCTGAAGTGCAGTGGCACAATCATAGCTCACTGCAGTCTCAAACTCCTAGGCTCAAAGGTCACTCCTGCTTCAACCTCCCAAGTAGCTGGGACTACTGGTGCACACAACCATACCCAGCTGATTTGTGTGTATGTGTGTGTAGAGAGATGGGGTCTGGCTATATTGCCCAGGGCTTGTCTGGAACTCCTGGGCTCATGTGATCCTCCCATCTTGGCCTCCCAAAGTTCTGTGATTACAGATGTAAGCCTCCATGCCCAGTCACATTCTGAATTTTTAAACAAACCAAAACAATGGTCATAGCTCATGAAAAATTACTTAGGAATGGTACACAGAGGACTTTATTGAACAATAATGACTGACATCTGTGTGTCATTTTACAAAACCATCCCTTCCAGCCAGTCCCCCAGACTGCTTTCTCACACTTTACAGGGCAGGAGACAAGAGCTAGGACTCCTGACTTGTTTGCCTAGGGGCTACATTCACCACACTACCCCGTGTATCCCTCAGTGCAGAGCTTCACAGAGAAATGACGGGAGCCTAGTTGGTGAGGGATGAGGAACCAAGGGAAAGAACAAGGAATTGGAATTGGGTATGAGAAAAACAGTGAAAAAAGGAAAGAGAAAGGAACTGGTAAAGAGGGAGATGAAAAAGTAGAAGGGGCAATAAAAGGAATCACGTTTCTCTGCAAAGAAATCAGAAATATAAAGCTCTAAACATAAGTCCTTAGGAATTCACAGATACATTTTTTGTTTCCCTTCCAGCTCTAAAATTCTATACTTCTACAAAATGCCACATTTCCCCTCTTTATATTTCACTGTGATCCCATGGCAACAAAAGATTTTCCTCCGCTACCCAAGGGTTTAGGCTGTAAAGTGCCTGCACTCCACACTAAAAGTAAATTCTTGCATTAGTTACCCAAGTTGTTTGAAATGACGAACCAAATTTTCAGCTCGTATCTCCCTTTTTATCAGCAAATAGTAATTTAAAGCCATTTGCCTGGGCTATGGTTCCCGGGTGACAGACTACAGCCTATTAAAATTAATCCTGACAGAAGATCCTTGCTGCTTTCTCCAACCCCATTTAGGCCATTGGTTTATGAACAGGATGAACAGACGGCCCATCCCAGAGGGCTTGAGGGAGGAAGCACGTTAAAATGGCTGCCTGCATCTTTGTTTGCTCAGCTGCCTGGAAAAACTAGGACTAAGGGAAATGGGATTAATCAAGGGGGCAGTTGCCCATGGGGGAAAAAAAAAATACAAAGACTGTGGTGAGAAAATCTCAGCCAAGTAAGGTTCAAGTTGGAGGAAAAGAACCCTTTTCTCTTAATACTGTCACATGGCTAAAGTGTTGTTTAGTGACAAATCTTCCATTTCAGGTCACCACTGTGTTTTATGATCTTGGTAGTGTGGGAAGACATAATTTTTAAAATTATTAAAAGTTTGGTACTCTGAAATTTCATGTAAGTTTACTTTTTAATAAGCAAATGTAATGAAGATTGCTGGTTAGATATGTGACCAACTGAATTGTAATTGAATAATAAAACTTTGTAAGATTTTTTAGTATGAAAAAACTCACAAACTGTGAAAACAAAATCCTTGAAGGAGCACATAATCTTTGACACAGACTATATAGACATTGTAGCTAAGCCCCCTCCTCTCAGTTTAAGACATAAAATCTTAAACAAGATTAAAAGTACCTTCCCCTCTCTTTGACTTATTTTCCTTCCCTTTGACACATCAAGTGAAATTCCACCAATAAGAAGATTATATGGTGAACAACTATCTTCCTTTGAGAAGACAAATGATCTATTAGTAATTTACATGTGAGTATTAATTAGTTCTAAAAGGCTTCCTCATAATAGCCTAGTTGAGGTGGTGACCTACACTCAAAGAGTGAAATTTGTTTAGAAGGGAAAGGGAGAAAATGGAGAGAATTTTGAGTAATCTGAGAAGAAGAACACACCAGAGAGACTATTACATCAGTGAGTTTAGGATAATAGGAAGACTCCAGAGTACTCATCTCCAGAATCTGGAGAGTATGTAGGGCAGGAAAGTAGGAGGATATCAAAGCTAAACTTTGCTTAGAATTGGTTCATATTCTATGCTGGAGGGCAGAGTGTCCTACACTTAAATGGGCCTCACTGAAGATTTTTCATAAAACATCCAGTGCATCATATAAGTCTGGCTATAAAAATTATTTAATTCATAAAATATCAGATAAACTATGTTTATACTTCCTTTGTGATTGAGGAAAAATAGTCTGCACATATATTTATGAGAAAACAGAAAAGGAGTGAGGGAGGTAATTTGCAAAGTCACTACAGGATGAGATTTCATAAGATCCTTTCAGGTTTCAACCTGAAAGGAGGTAGTTGTCTTTTTAGTGGATGGAAAGAACCAGTTTCTGCTACAGTGTGAGCATACCATGGCTCTCACTCTTTGAAGTCTGAGGTACATCAGAGGCTATGAAATAAATAAATCAGTGATCAGCAGCAGGCTAGAGTTAGAGAAAACCAGCTAACCCCTCTCCTCTCACTAGACCTGGCCAGAGTCAATGTCTGGTCACCTTTCATTTCCATCTTACCTGAGAAAGAACACAGCTCTGAGAATCATCGGCAGCAGGGAGCTGGAGAGGAGTAAGAGATGCCCATGAAATACATAGAAGAATTATTCAGGAAAAAAAAAATCCTCAGCAATTTTCTTCCTGAAAATTGGGAGGAGAGAATAGTCAATCATAGTGTATAGGGCAATAAAGGTAATCCAGATGAGAGAATGAAGGTGGTGGTAGTAAAATTTGTCAACCCTCAACAATGTTTTTATGGGTCAGGGTTTGTGGATCACTAACTTTGTGGCAAGTCAGTTAACTCTTCTGAACCTCAGCTTCCTCCTGCTTAAAACGAGAGTATTGAGCCAAAGTCCAAGATGCCTCTGAACACTTAAAAGTATATGATTCTAGTATGATGAATGATATAATACATTCTCTGGCAACATCTGCATCTATTTAAGCTCATAAATGTTGAGAAGAAATATTTGGTATGCAGTCAAACCAGGAAGCAAGTAGCTCCCTTTAAATAAATGCTCACCCAACACTGCTGGAGCTCCAGGCTTATCAGCCTTTGCTGGACTCCCATAGTTGTGCATGTCTTGCAGCCCTGGATAATGTTTCCCATCACCTAGAATTCTTGGACTTCATTTAATTTTTATATCTAATAGATGACAGCTCTGAGTAACTTAAAATTGTTTATAAGGTTAAAAAAGTGAAGTTGTCAAAATAGTAGAAGACGAGCAAACTGTTATGAATGATGTGGAAGGGCATCACCTCAAGCAGACTGAAGAAAGTTAGTATGAAGGAATAAATATCCTCTTCATAATATACAGCAAGAAAAACATTAGATAATGTAAGTCAGGGGTGGCAAATTGTCGGTCTTTGGCCACATTCAAACTACAGATGGGTGTGTTTGGCAGCACAGTGTTTTTCAGACTTAGGAATTTGAGTGACTTTAGGATAGGCATGTTCTTATAGCCCAGGGAAGTATCCTCCCCTGCTCCCATCAGTTACTGGCCCCGTTATCCTACCCTTCTCACCTGCAGGCAAACTTCTTGGGTACCAGGGCGTTTGAATTTGGGCACGGGAGGCAAGTGTAAATAAAACACTTAACCTGACTCTTTTATTTTCTGAGGCTACAATTAATACCATGGAAACTTCCTAGATTACTGGTAGAAGATATATACTTGTTACAGGAAAGTGTTCTTTACCTCTGAATCTCAAAGTTTTTATAAGGCCTTCTGTGTTTTAAGAATCCTCGCAAAAAATAAGAACTTTTACATTTAAAGCAATTTTAAAAAGAATCCTCAAAAATGGTTCTCAGATAATTCATGGAATTAATGTTCCTCCAGATTATAAACTTCATCAAGATTACAACTCTTTTTTTAGAATCAAGTGTAAAAATTGAATTTTATTTTTATTTCTACCTTAGTACCCTTCAATGAGGACTCAGTCCTTTTGGAGGAAATAATTCCTTTGTTTTATAGTCAGATGAATAGGTACTGTAGTCAAAGGATATAATCCTGTCATTGGGAACAATTCCTAAAGAATTGTTTGCAACCATCTCAAACATATAGGCATAGTTTTCGAAGCTTGATTAAACACTCTTACCTATTTTTAAAAAGCCATTTTAAAAAGATCAAATAAAATTATGAATCTTCATGATTATCAGAAAAATTAGCGTCTTTACAACTACATTTTATGCTCTAAATTTCATATTGGGGATTTTGTAACCAAAAAAAAGGATCAACTTAAGACAGCCCTATTTGTCCTTCCCTTTAACACCCCAAAAATGTTTACATAAATTTGTGGGCACCATAAAGATATTTTATTTTAAGGTTGGGCTACAAAGTGATCAGTTAAGTTTTTTTTTTTTTGTTTGTTTTTTTTTTTTTTTTTTTTTTTCAGTCTGAGTGTGTTTTGTTTAGGAGGTAGCAAGTTAAGAGGAAAGGGGAGAATTAAAATATTTGCAAGATGTCATTAATCTCCAGCAAGAGCCTAGAGTTGTTTTTTTCCCCCCACTTCATTTCAGAACTAATCCAGCTTTCTGTTATTTGGCTCAGAAAAGTCTTAAATCTGTAACAAGAGAGTAACTTCCTGTTCTCAAGAGTATGGCTGCCAAAGAAAACATTTACAAGAAAAGTCCCAGGGCCAAAAAATTGCCTACTAATTATTTCTCAACCCCCCTCCTACCCCTAAATCAGGAAGGTGAATCCTGTAAACGCTCTATGTTAAAACTTGAAAAATTAAGAGAAAACCATCAAGAACTGTTTGCCATTTATTTATAATTTATTGCATTCAGATTATATCAAGTTTATGGCCCTTGGGCATAAATGAATGTTTCTTATGATATTTTGTTCGGAATCCCACAAAGCTTATACTATACCTTTTCTAAAATACACTATGGAGGTTTTTCTCAGTACCTTTCCAGCTAAGGAAGAGCAGAGCAGTCACTGACATCCAGGAGCCAGTCTAGTGCTCCCAACTTGGGCTGCAGTGTTGCTAGGAGCTGGCCTGACACAGCAAGGGCTTGATGTTATCCTTGGTGACCTGTCTATTCAATGCAGTCCCAAGGAAAATCCCAATAGCCCTTTTGTAGAACTTGACAGACTGTAAAATTCGTATAGAAATGCAAAGGACCTAGAATAGCCCAATCAACTTAGAAAAACATAATTAGAGAGCCTATGCTACCTGACTTTATGGCAAATGATAAAGCTATAGCAAACAAGACAGCATAGTATTAGTGTCAAGATAAGCAACTAGATCAATGTACCAGTATAGAGAGTATAGAAATAGATTTATGCATATATGACCAGTGGAAAATGGGTAGTCTTTTCAATAAATAGTGCTAAAACAATTAGATATCCTCATGCAAAAAGAAAAAGCAACTATATTTTTCACACCATGTATTAGTTATCTAATCCTGCCTAATGAATTACCCCAAGGTTTAGCAGCACTTGCCTTCTGGTCTCTTTGCTTCTGTTCTCTCTTTTTTAGAAACTCATCTTTAGTCTCCCTTTTAGGCCTTTCCTTCCCTGACGAAGTAAAATAAATTAGTCTTAAATTCACATCTAAAGAAAAGGAGATACAGTTTATTTAACTGCCTGTTTATCCAGTGGCATTTACCCCCTCCTATTTGTCTTCTGCACAATCCCATTCACTAGCATTCATTAAGTCTCTATGTCCAATAAGAAGAAATCTTTGGATTTGCAAATATTCTTGGTGCCAATACTGGTTTCCCAATAATTATTAGTAATAGTAGCAGGAGTCAATTATTGGCATGTCTCTGATGCACTGCTAGGAAATTTGTCAACGCTATCCCGTGATCTGTGCAGCAAGCCTGGGTGGGCAATGCAGTTCCATTTAATTCATTACAAATCTGCATCCTGGGCACAGAGCCTCAGAGTGCTGCAGTGACCTGACCAAGGAGGTATTGTGATTTAATGGCAGACCTGGGACTGACTCCAGGCCTCCCACCTGTGTTCTGAAATCAGACAGGTCTGGGTGGTTTCAGACAATTTTCACATATTTTTGAGTTTCAATTTCCTTATCCATGAAATGGTGGTAATAACATCTTCCAGGCAGGACTGTTATAAAGACTCTGTGTATGTGTGCTGCATCCAGCTCAGTAACTCCTGGTATCCTTTACTTCCCCCAAGCCGAGGCTTTTTTCTGGAATACTCCTCATTTGTAGATTTCTTCATGCTTATCAAGATTCACAATGGGTTCCCTCCAAATGACTAGTGTACCCTTTATGGGACACTGTCCCTGAGGAGTTTATGTCACTGGAGAGATAATAAATGGACACGAAGACTGGTCATGAGATGTAAGAATAAAGAAGGGGCTGAAAATAAGTTCCTCTGTGATTCAGACATGGGAACGATCAGGAGGGCCTGGACTCACTGGAAAAGATTTTGGAGAGAGCAAGGGTCTCGAGGCGCATGTCTTTGTCTTCCAAGCACCTGGCATGTGCTGGGTGAACTGAACTGGCCCTCTCAGTTTGGCTGTCAACAAGAGCACCGTGGCCCAGTGGGGCCTCAGCCAGGACCCATTCCTGTCACCCCCACTTCTTGCCCTGGTGACCACCCTAGAATTCCTGGAGCAGGCAGATGGCATTCACTGGGGAGAAGGTGGGTGCTCAGAGTGGACACATGGACCAGCTCAGGGTTCAGCCTTGGTTGGTGCACCCTCCAACCACTTCGCAAATGTTGATCCTCTGTCCCAGGCTATCCCTGAAATAGGGGGCATGCCCCACTCAGAGTCACACCACATCTTAGGCATGTGGCCTGAGTGACAGACTCTTGATGCTGGCTCACTAAGCAGCAGGACTTCTCTGATTCCTGGATCCTGAGGGACACTTGCTCCTTCCGAGTTCATCCTGTTTCCTATGGGCTGCCCAGGCACTCTCTGGGCCTTAGGGAACCTCCAGGCCCACAGCTCACACCTGCATGTCCCTGAGTTCTGATATCCACAGGCAATATGCTGAAGGAACTTTGTTCATCGCCTGTTTTGGGGGCAGGTCTCCCTAAAGAAAGCAATGTTATACACTCTGTTTCTCATTCCTCATGTTGGCAAAAGGGTCAGGAAGTCACATTCTCAGCCTGTTAGTGAGAATTTCAATGGATTCAAATTTCCATAGGCCATATCAGGCCATATGCACCAAAAGACTTAAAATGTGCATGCCTTTTGACCAGACAATTCCTCTAGGAATTGATCTGGAGAAAATAATCAGGCAAGTGTGCAAAAACGTGTGCACAAGATGGTTCATCAGAGGACTGCTGAAGAAAAGTAAAGACAACATCCAAAATTCCAACACGAAGGGATAGGTCAAATAAATTATGGCACATCAAAAAATGGAATCCAATTACCTATAAGAAGCAATGGTGTAGATTATATATATAGTATATGTATGCTTTTTGCTTACTTTATGTATATGTGTATATTTCTATATATAATACATATATATACTTTTTGCTTACTTTGTATGTATATATAAAGTAAGCAAACTTACTATATATATATAAACTATATAAAGTGTGTGTATATATATATATTTATATATATCAAGTAAGCAAAAAGTAACTACAAAAGTATGTAATGATAATAGGTAGCATCTATTAAGTACTTATGTGCCAAGCACTATTCTAAGAACCATGCAGGCATTAACTCATTTACTCTTCACACCAACCCCATTAGGAAAGAACTCTCCCAGTTCCAATTTTACATCCCTCAGACAGGTTTGTGACTTACCCATGTGCACACCAGTGATTCAGCTCAGGTAGTTGACTTGAGTGTTCCCATGTTCTTAAAAATCACACGATTCTGCTTCTCAGTATAGGGTCCTATTTGTTTTAAAAACAAAGTAAGTGGGGTGTGTGTGTGTCTGTTTTAAAAGTCTGGAAGGACTGGAATGAAAATATTAATTGGAAGCATTATTATAGGATGTTGTTTTTATTTTTTTAAAACCCTTTACATACACTGCTGCTTTCCATTTCAGTGAGATAAATTTACTATGAAATGTTAGAGTTCATTCTCCCAATTTTACATAATACCCTGCTCATGAAGAGGTTGATGAATGTCAGTCCTTTAGACGGAAGGTTGAGGGGCACTAGAGTTAATGTTGACAAAGGATCTGGAAGGATTATCTCTTTCAGTTTCTTTCAGTTTCAGTCTGTACAATTTAGGAAATCTCTATAATAGTCTTCTTGAGTAGTTCAAATCATGTTTAGAATTTTCCATATGTTGAAGATATATTTTAAAATACAAAGGCCCAAGCTGTAGAATGGTCCCTGGAATTCTTGGCATCACACTACCTGACTTCAAACTATACTACAAGGCTACAGTAACCAAAACAACATGGTACTGGTACCAAAACAGAGATATAGACCAATGGAACAGAACAGAGCCCTCAGAAATAATACCACACATCTACAGCCATCTGATCTTTGACAAACCTGACAAAAACAAGAAATGGGGAAAGGATTCCCTATTTAATAAATGGTGCTGGGAAAATTGGTAGCCGTAAGTAGAAAGCTGAAACTGGATCCTTTCCTTACTCCTTATATGAAAATTAATTCAAGATGGATTAGAGACTTAAATGTTAGACCTAAAACCATAAAAACCCTAGAAGAAAACCTAGAAATACCATTCAGGACATAGGCATGGGCAAGGACTTCATGTCTAAAACACCAAAAGCAATGGCAACAAAAGCCAAAATTGACAGATGGGATCTAATTAAACTAAAGAGCTTCTCCACAGCCAAAGAAACTACCATCAGAGTAAATAGACAACCTACAGAATGGGAGAAAATTTTTGCAATCTACTCATCTGACAAAGGGCTAATATCCAGAACCTATAAAGAACTCAATCCAATTTACAAGAAAAAAACAAACAATCCCATCAAAAAGTGGGCAAAGGATATGAACAGATACTTCTCAAAAGAAGACATTCATACAGCCAACAGACACATGAAAAAATGCTCATCATCACTCGCCATCAGAGAAATGCAAATCAAAACTACAATGAGATACCATCTCACACCAATTAGAATGGCAATCATTAAAAAATCAGGAAACAACAGGTGCTGGAGAGGATGTGGAGAAATAGGAACACTTTTACACTGTTGGTGGGACTGCAAACTAGTTCAACCATTGTGGAAAACAGTGTGGAGATTCCTCAAGGATCTAGAACTAGAAATACCATTTGACCCAGTCATCCCATTACTGGGGATATACCCAAAGGATTATAAGTCATGCTGCTATAAAGACACATGCACACGTATGTTTATTGCAGCACTATTCACAATAGCAAAGACTTGAAATCAACCCAAATGTCCATCGCTGACAGACTGGATTAAGAAAATACACCATGGAATACTATGCAGCCATAAAAAAGGATGAGTTCGTGTCCTTTGTAGGGACATGGATGCAGCTGGAAACCATCATTCTCAGCAAACTATCTCAAGAACAGAAAGCCAAATATCACATATTCTCACTCATAGGTGGGAATTGAACAATGAGATCACTTGGACACAGGAAGGGGAACATCACACACCGGGTCCTATTGTGGGGAGGGGGTAGTGGGGAGGGATAGCATTAGGTGATATACCTAATGTAAATGACGAGTTAATGGGTACAGCACACCAACATGGCAGGTGTATACATATGTAACAAACCTGCACATTGTGCACATGTACCCTAGAACTTAAAGTATAATAATAAATAAATAAATAAAATTACATTTTTCTTTTCCTTGCTTGTTGTAAGAGAGAGAGAAAGAAGTGAATGTGGAAGTGTTGGCAGAGTAGTTTTCATTTCTACCTTGGTCTCATTAAAATTGACATTTTTAAGTCACTGCATTTCACTTAGAAACTGCTTCCAGACCAGTTTCTCCAGGGGGATGGGCTTCCAGGACCCTCTGCCTCTCTCTGAGTCCAGCTTCCATATCTCCTGTCCTAAGGACAGCTTTTTCCCTAAGTGCTCCTCTTTGGTGGCTGCCATAGAGCATGGATTTTTGCTGCTAGAATAGCTCCAGTGGTGAGACTCAACCAGCAGTCAGCAGTGCTCTAAAACCTCCAAAATGACAGCAATCACTGCCTACGTGCCTGGCAGTGCCCAGTCCCTATGTGGGAATGACCTCGTGGCACTCACATCAGCCTATCAAGTAGGTGTGATGATCCCAGGTTTTTAAAGGATGAAACGAATATTCAGAGAGCTTTGATGACTCGCCCAAGGTCCCACAGACATTGTTTAAATAGAAATTTGGCTCCCAAATGCACATTTTCCTCTTAGCATGGTTCTGACTCACAGTGATTTATCTGAGTTGCTTTGCTTTCCTACTTTTTTATTTCTTTGGTTTTTTGGAAGTGGAGATAGTAAGGGGTGAGAGATTTGAGGAAAGGTTTAAAAGTAAAATCCATTTGTGTACTTTGTGATCATTAATGTATCTTGCTTTTTCCACATGGTGTATTAACTAAATTTCAGGAATTAAAAAGACAGAGAGGCCCCCTGACTCACAGAGTCAATCTTATGGCTTACAGATGCTTCTGTGGATTGTACTGTCTGGAAGATCATGTGATCTGACTTTGACACTCATTCCAGAGCCTGATCTGCTCTCTGCCCCTTCTACATGGTCATGGATGAAACACAGAGACAACATTAGTAGAAAATATATGGTATTTATTAAACATATGTGACATAGGTTATAATATCAAAGTACAGCATGCATGAACAGATTATTCATTCGTTTAACAAAAACACCAATTGATACTGAAAACGTTTAATGATTAAATTTCCATGACATATAAAATTCTCTTTAAGTTAAAGTGAGAAAGAAAAAAAAATCACAAGTTGAATAAATACAGTGATTTCAGCTGGTCCAATGAAAGCATAAGGCACAAATTAAACCAAGGGACTAGCGCATTGGCATGAAGCTCGTCTGGCCCACACAAGTCTCTAACTGCGGCTCCCATGACCCTGCACAGATGCTTGGGACCAAGAGGAAAGAGCACCTGCAGCCTGGGAACCCTCCCTTCCAGGTTCAAGTTTGGCTGGGTGCCCATGCTCCTTGTGGACAGGCCTCTCTGTACCAGAGAAACGCTGCCTCTAATACTTTTATGGGTAATCAAGACCTTCATGCTCTATCAAACGATCCTGGCATGAATAACATGAAACTTCAAATTAATGTCCTTTTCCCTCCCAACCGAAGTCTAGCAAATAAAATACATTGTGAGGGAATCCTCCTGATAGGATTTCAGTATCTACAAAGAAAACAAATGATGGCGCAGTACAGCAGGGTATGCCGGGTGGGTGTCTGAAACGTGACCTTGTATATCCCTCTCTTACCTGCCCACTCCACCTTCACTTTCCTTCCTGTCTTAGAAGTGGATCAGAGCCTCAGCGATTTCCATTTCGGCTTACACTGTGTATAGGGGAAACAAGAGTCACCCTTCCCAAAGGATTTCAAGCCACAGGGTTCCAGAGCCTTTGTCCACCTATAAAAAGTGTGCGCCTCTGAGTGCCTAAGTCAGAGTTTTCTTCATGGTTAACTCCAGGACTCTTGTGTATGGGGTGTAGTTCCTAGAAGGCATCACAATTTCACGAGTCCTGCCTGTTTGACTGAGAAATGAGAAAAGGCAGGTCAGGAAAACGAAACAAACCCCCCTATATGCTTCACATGTTAAGACAACTCTAGAAAATGGTGTTTACGCATATAAAAATAAAAAGACGATAATGCAGCTTAATATTTCATTTAAATATTACAAACGGGCCCTGCAATGGACTTAACGTTTATGTTTTCCCAAATTCATATGTTGAAATCCTAACCCCTAAGGTGATGTATTAGGAGATGGGGTCTTTGAAGGTGATTAGGTCATGAGGGTGGAGCCCTCATGAATGGGATTAGTGGCCTTATAAGAGAGGCCCCAGGACCAGCGTCATGACTCACACCTGTAATCCCAGCACTTTGGAAGGCTGAGGCAGGCAGATCACCTGAAGTTGGGAGTTCGTGACCAGCCTGACCAACATGGAGAAACCCCGTCTCTACTAAAAATACAAAATTAGCCAGGCGTGGTAGTGCATGCCTGTAATCCCAGCTACTCAGGAGGTTGAGCAGGAGAATCGCTTGAACCCAGGAGGCAGAGGTTGTGATGAGCCGAGTTCATGCCATTGCACTCCAGCCTGGGCAACAAAAGCAAAACTCCGTCTCAAAAAAAAAAAAAAAAAAAGAGGCCCCAGAAATATTCATCATCCCTTCTGCTATGTGAGGACATAGCAAGAAGACACTATCCATGAACCAGAAAGCAAGCCCTCGCCAGAAACTGGATCTGCTGGCACCTTGGTCTTAGATATCCCAGCCTTCAGAACTGTGAGAAATACATTTCTATTGCTTATAAGCTAACTAGTTTCTGGTACTTTCTTATGGCAGCCTGAACAGACTATGACAGGTTAAAAATAAAAAAGTTATTTTTAGCAACCTGTAAAGGTTGTACTAGGCATCCATGGTTCAGAAAAATATGAAACATGCATTCAAGGGACTTGTCACCTGGTGGGAAAGATATAACATAAAAAATTTTCATGTACTGTGTTAGGAACTATAACAGAGATGTAACAGCTGTGCTGGGCATTCTTCTTTTGCCATCCAGCCCTACTCTCCCCCTTCTCCACCCTACTCTGTGGCCTGGAAAGGTGAGCATCAAGGGGTTCCCTTGCCCTTCAAATTCAGTTCCTTTTGGCCTACTGCAAGGTGGTAGCAGGGGATCAGGGAATGAGAGGACAAAGAGGTCAGGACATTTGTCCCTTCCCAGCCAGGCTGCAGGTTGGTAGTTGGCAGCATCCCTCTACCAGGGTCCCTAGCTATAGCTCCCCAACTTGTTCTCATCCCCTGGCTTTCTCCCCTGCCTCCCCAGGCAAAGGTGGTAACAGCTTCCACTGTCGCTAGCTCCAAAGCTTGCCACTGTCCCTTGTTTATTTCCCTTAATGTTGCCCAAACATCCACAACAGTCCCTTCATTTAACTCTCAAGCCTCCCTTCCCGCCATGACCTGAACAAAATAAGCATGAAGACATGATGGGAAAATTGAGGGCAGAACAATTTAGAACCACCAGGAAATTCACATCTGGAAATTCACACAAAGAAGGTGAATCTTGAAGGATGCCTAGCATTCACCAAGTGGGCAAAGCAGGGATGGGAACTCCAGGAAGAAGGGGCAGTACGTGCAAGGCAGAGATGGGTGAGCACACAGTTTGCGGATGCGGAACTGCAAACCATGTGCTCCTTTGGAACGACTGGAACAAAGAGTTCACAATGCGGGAGAGTGGCAGAAGATGAGGCCTGCTGGAGAAGGGTCCCATGTCCCTGGCTAAGAGTTCAGAAGGGGCCAGGGAACTACAGCACGTTTTTAAGGAGGGCCATGGTCTGCTCATATTTTTATTCTAGCGAGATTCCTCTGGTACTATTGAGGGTTGACTAGGGAAGGATTATTCTGAAGGCAGGTCAGTTAGAAAATTCTTGTTCAGGAGGTGAAAGAGAGATCACGAGAGCTTGAATTCTGACAGAAGCACTGGATGGGAAGTGGCAGGGAGATTTTAGGGAGATATTTGGGAGTTACAGTTAACAGGATTGGGTGACTAAGACATCCCATTTCTTTTTAATCCTGGACACGTAACTACATTTCCCAGCTTCTCTTGCCATTAGGTGGGCCTTGTGACTAAACAGGCAGAAATGACTTCTACTACTTCCATGTTTAACCCATAAAAATCTTCTACGTAAATCCCCCATGCTCTCTCTCTTCCCTTTTATATACAGCATACAGTTGGAGAATCCAGGAGGACTCCTAAGTGCAGGCAGGGTCGCTAGATGGAGGAATTCCTGCGTTCCTGAAAGACTGTGTGGAGTGAAACCTATACCAAACTGCCTTAAATTGTGACATAGGAAATTAATCTTTACCGTGCTAAGCCACCGAGACCTATGGGTTCTTTCACACAGCTACGTTCTTTATCCCAACCAACGCAATGACAAAATGTGTACATGAAGCCTAGGAGTCGAATCCCTTTCCCCTAACTTCCCACATCCAGTCATTCACCCGGTGATAGAGGATGTATTAAAAGCATGGCAGGGGGTGTATTTTAAACTTTGCATGTCTCCCCCAAAGAGATTCTCCGTGTTCTCCACCCAATCCCCATACACACCTATTATGGAGGCCTCTGACACCTCCATAGCTTTTTTTTTTTTTTTTTTTTGGACACCAAATCTCTCTCTCTTGCCCAGGCTGGAGTGCAGTGGCATGATCTCAGCTCATTGCAACCTCTGCCTCCCAGGTTCAAGCAATTATCCTGCCTCAGCCTCCCATGTAGCTGGGATGACAGGCGCGTGCCACCACCACCTGGATAATTTTTGTATTTTTAGTAGAGACGGAGTTTCACCATGTTGGCCAGGCTGGCCTTGAACTCCTGACCTCAAATGATCCACCCAACTCAGCCTCCCAAAGTGCTGGGATTACAGGCATGGGCCAGCGCGCCAAGCCTCTATAGCATCTTCCTGCACCTGTTGGTCTACACATTTGTGTCCACGGCTAGGTATAATTTCTGTAAGGGTGAAAGCCACATCTCCATCATCTCCATGAATCCAGCAGCTCACAGAAGCCAGCCACAGAGCTATTACCCCACATACGAATTACAAAGGAAACCAAAGGTTGGAGGAGTTTCAAGAAGTAAGGGGTCCCAGTGTCACCTGCCACAGAGAGCAATCCCTGGGACGTGGTGATCCAGGAGGCCCCAGGGACCTGACCAGGCAGTTTAGTGGAGTGCCAGGAGCAGAAGCCAGATGGCTATTTGTGCCAACTCCTGTGAAAATTCCACATAACAGAAACAGTCTCCAGTGACAATATCCTGAAAGCCCATAAAATGCAGAAATATTTATAAAAGTGAACCTTCTAGGGTTCAAAAACAGGCTCTCATATCCCGATCTTTTAAAAAAGAAGTGGGGTATTTTATTTTGTTGATCACTAGGAAACAACAGGATTTCAAGAACAGAAATAATCTCAAGCACAAAACTGAAACCCAACCATTTGCCTTAACACATTTAGGCTATTGTTAACCTTTTATTAATCAATAAAGGGGCAGTTCCCCTGGGGAAAACAATAGCAGAATCAGCAAATAAAGCTTTGACAAAAAGCTACTTTGTGTTCTGGTCTTTGCAACAGAAATACGAAAATATAAGCATTTTAAAGCACTCACTACGTGCTGAGCACTTATGACCATGGGGGATATTTTTCATCAAATTGCACCTATTATGACATAATTGATGAGTTTGCTGGAAACCAAGTTTCACTATAGGGCAGGAGAAAGAAAAGTCACTTTTCTTTTGGTTTTCGTTTTTTTCATTTTTCTTTGTAAACGAAAGCTAGATGGCCGGGACTTGTTCTCAATGGCTTTCATTAACATATATCAAAGTTTTCAAACCAAACTTCTGAGTCTTTAAATACACACATACACATGTGTGTGTGTGTGCGCGCGCGTGTGAAAACTCCTGAACCCACAGTGAGTCTCCTCTCACCCTTTCCCTTTCCCTCTCTCTTTATGAAGAGATCCTTTGTCACTAGAAATTTATGGAAAACAAAGATTAGATGAAGGAGGGGAAGCTTTTGAGGAGGAGAAAGTGAGGCAGAGAGATGGTACTGAGTAGATTAGACAGTCTCGGGCAGACTGGCAGCAGGAGGAACAGGAAAGAAAGAGGCAAGTCATGAAGGAAAGAACAGCACAGTATAAGTGAGTGAGTCAAGGAGCAAAATAATTCTCTGACTCAGAAGTGACTGCAATATACTGAGTTTAGGTGTCTGGGAAAGCAGTGGCTGCAGCCACAGAAATACGAAAATGCGGGGCACTTCCACTGGACATTCTATGCCTGTTACTTCACTTAATCATCTCAACAAGCTTCCAAAGGGATTGCCACCGAAATCATCCTTTTCAAGATAAGAATCAAGGAGGGCAGGAATTTGCCAAAGCTGCAGATATAGCAGGAGGCAGACTCAGAACTCAAACCCAGGTCTAACTTCCAAGCCAGTATTCTTACTTACTCCTAAAAGGAGTGACTTTGAAGAAAGAGATGGCACACTCAGCCATGCAACGGCAAGTATGAAGACCAAGTGGACACCAGCTGGGAGTGCCCAGAAGGCTGCGGGGAACAAGGACTTGTATTCAAGAGAAGGGTGCACACTTCCTGTGGCTCAGCCACAGAGAGGAGAGGTGAAGCTGTGAGACTGGATGCAATCTTTGCAGGAAGTACTGGAACCAAGGTAGAGCCATGTGGACTACCACAGCGAGGGTATTGGAGGAGGAAAAGAAGCCATCAAAGAAGCTGGAGAAGGACAGACCACCGAGACAGCTGGAGAACCAGGAGAGAAAACTCCCGCAAGGGTAAGAAACAGGCTGAGGAATCCTTCCTTTCTTCTTAGCAAGGACTGTCGAATGCTACAGGGAGATGGCTCCATTCAACAAATATTAAGTGCCTAGTATGTGCCAAGCATTGCTCTAAGGAGGTCCCAGGGAGAATGCAATTAGTGAAATAGATGAAAATCCCTGCCTCATGGAGCTCATATTCTAGTGAGGAGAGAGAGAGAGAGAGAAAAAAAAAAAAGAGGTAAAATATAAGCAGGAATCACTTCATCCAAGGCCTTTATTAAATAAATAAATGATGTGATAATACTGATCCCCTGCCTACATTCCTCATTTGGTATGTATCTTTCACTTATTCACCCAACAAATGTTTTTAAGTATCAACTAAATGCAATTTTTTTTTTTTTTGAGACAGAGTTTCACTCTTGTTGCCCATGATGGAATACAATGGTGCGATCTCAGCTCACCACAACCCCCATTTCTTGGGTTCAAGCGATTCTGCTGCCTCAGCTTCCTGAGTAGCTGGGATTACAGGCATGTGTCACCACACCTGGCTAATTTTTTATTTTTAGTAGAGACGGGGTTTCTCCATGTTGGTCAGGCTGGTCTCAAACTCCTGACCTCAGGTGATCTGCCCGCCTCGGCCTCCCAAAGTGCTGGGATTACAGACGTGAGCCACCGTACCTGGCAATTAAATGCAATTTTTTTTTCCACACAAGACAAAAAAAAAGTAGAGCAGCTCTAAAAATGCTACTAGCAGTAGCACAGCATGTAACACTTGCAGTTGTACAGATGACTGGGTAGGAGAGGCCATGCTATTCTATAATGAGACAAGTACCCCATGCCTGCAGCATGCAGGGCCACTCTCAGGTCTTAGCTGACAGAGACCTTATCAATCACTGGGCCTTCCAGAGTTTTACACAGTGTCTAGAGGGGGTGTCTAGAGAGTTTAACTGAAAAGTCCAGTGCATACCGAAGCACTATATACTTGATCAGGCTATCGATCCGTTTCATAAAATCAATAATTACCACCAATAAAAAGTTAATGAAATCATCTTAGGATACTCAAATTTATTTATATTTTATACAATGTTCTACATAGAAAATCAGAGTTTGGGTTTAGTTAACGTTAATAGTAATAGCTATTAAGTGCTGAAGTCTGGTCCAGTTACTATGCTAAAATGCTTTCATTTTTATTTTTATTTATTTATTTGAGACAGGGTCTCATTCTGTCATCCAGGCCCAGGCTGGAATGCAGTGGCGTGATCTCGGCTCACTGCAACCTCCACCTCCCGGGTTCAAACTATTTTCCTGTCTCAGCCTCCCTAGTAGCTTGGATTACAGGTGCACGCCACCACACCTGGCTAATTTTTTGTATTGTAGTAGAGACAGGGTTTCACCGAGTTGCCCAGGCTGATCTTGAACTCCAGAGATCAGGCAAGCCACTGCCTCGGCCTCCCAAAGTGCTAGGATTACAGGTGTGAGCCACCATGCCCGGCCTATTTTTTATTTATTTATTTATTTATTTATTTATTTATTTATTTATTTGTAGAGATAAGGTCTTGCTATGTGGCTTAGGCTGGTCTTGAACTCCTAGCTTCAAGGGATCCTCCCGCCTTGGCCTCCCCAAGTGCTGGGAACACAGGTGTGACCCACCATGCCCCGTCTCTAAATGCTTTATGTACATGTTTTTATTTAATCTTCAAAGCAACCCAATGAGGTTTGATATTATCCTCTTCATTCTTATTTTAAAGATGAAAGAGTTGAGGCTTTAGAGAGCTAAAGTAACTTGCCCAAGGCTGAGCTCAGCTAGCAGCTGGCTGGGCAGGGAACTGGACAGCCTGAGCCTCCCTGACTGTCCCACACTGATGAATTCCTTGTAGGAGAAGAACAGGGAGTAAGAACAAAACACTTCTGCATAACTCAGGCTTAATTCAATGCTTGTACTGGTCTAAAATATTCTAGAGAAAAAAACCTAAAAAATATTCTGGACAATACCATGGAGTATTTTATTAGTTAGATGCAAATCTGAAGTCCAAGTATGAACCAGGAATTTCGTTAGAACATACACACCACCATTTAGTAGCTCTCTGTTTATTACATATTTTCAAACTACTCATGTACTGCACCAAGACTCAAGAAGGCCTGGTTCTAATTCCGGCTATGTGGCTTCCAGTGAATCACTTGATCTCTCTGAGCCTCGATTCTGGTATCCATAAAACATGGGGATTAACTAGACCGGGAGTTCCAATTTGTTTCTGCCCATAGAGCTATTTATTCAAACAGAATCTTACTTGGAATCCAACAGACAAAACAGACTAAAAGCTGCCTTTCTCAGGTTGTTTTGGAGAGGAAGGAGGGTCCCACGGGCCAGCCCCTCACTAACCCTCCTCATCCCCCCAGGCATCCTGAGGCCTCTCCAGGAGCCCCAGCTCAGAGTAAGGCAGTTCCATGAAGTACAGGTGGAAGGCCGCTGCCCTGCCCTGAGTTACCTAAAGATCCCGGGCTCCTCCCCACCCAGACTTGCCTGGCGCCTTTCACATAGTAGGCACTTAATAAATATTTGCGAGGAAACGAATGAAATATTATTCTGCCTTTTCGGAAACACGGATATGTAGTTTTCATTTCCTCTGCTGATTGACCTAGGTAGTTAAACTGCTAAGATGGATCCTGGGGGAAACCAAATGTTACATTTATGGAAAAGCTGCTTTTAGATACTGAAGTGGCTTCCAAGTTCACCATGGCCATAAGTTAAGGGTCTGTCAGCACTTCCATTATGAAAACCGCTTTGTGGTTTCATAACTTAGCCATAAAAGTTTGCTTCAGGCTATACTTGGGCATACAAATTGAAAAGCTTGTTTTAAGCCAAAATGTGGGAATTAGAAAACAAACAATTTATTGGTTTCAGACATAGTTTTGTACCCGTCTTAGCCAAACAAGATTTATTATGTGGGCAATTAGAGTGGACTAGGCCACTTGGCTTTTGAAAAATACAAAAAGTGGGGAAATGGCCAAATTATTTATATTTCAAAAAGGTCTCTGAACACAATTGATCATTCTTTTTGGTTATATTTTCACCATGTACTTTGTACCACACGATGATGAGATCGAGAGTCTAATATAGATAGATAGATAGATAGATAGATAGATAGATAGATAGATAGATAGATAGATGTTTATAGATATAGATATAGATATTCAACATTTTCTGTTAATTATATCAGAATGATAAAAAATGCCTTTTTACTAGAAGGCAAGCAATGTAATTGAGGACATTGTCAAAGAAAGAACCTAATTCTGCTTTTGGTAAATTCTTTTAGAATGGCAAGTGATTCATTTTAATTAACAAAAATGATAATACCAGTAATAAATACAAATTAATAAAGTAAGGAAAGGAGGCCTTATTATGCAATGTTAGAGCTTCTGGAGATCTGAGAAATTACCTAGTCAAATCACTGACTTTACAAGTCGAGAAACTGAGGCCCCAGTGAAGAACCTGTGTGAAGGCATCCTGCTGCTGGCTGCTAGGACAAGAACCAGGTATTCCACACCCCAGCTTGGTGATCGGCTTGTCACTATTTTCCACCAGCTATAACCACTCAAGATTCCAGGATTCGACATTTTTCTAGACTATTATGTTCAGTAAAGCACACACAAGTGTCCCAGTCCACACAAGAATCCACCCTCCTGCACACAAGATACCAGGCATTTTGTGACCTTGATTACCTAAATCACAAGTCACATGTCATTAGCATCTTTGCTGTAAACTTGTTTTATGTCCTTTTTAGGCCGGGCACAGTTGTGAGCACCTAGAAATGGCGAGTTAGTTATCAGAGGCAGGTTACTGTGTTACAGGCTCTAATGTCACCAGGAAGAGACACAAGCGTGGAAGCAGCTTAACAATGAACAGGTCAGTCTTCTAGCTCAGGAATGTAACTGAACAAACCAGGTTATAGTTATCACGTATCTGCTGATGACTCAACCAGAGCAGGTATTTATGAACTGGATCCAGTGCTTGACAATACCCTGTTACAGTACTGAGGAAGAGATGAATTTTGTTCAAGGTTTAGATCCTCCCTCTTGTATATCACTAAAGCACCTTCGATGCCCCTCTCACACTGTTATATGTGTCTACCTACATACTTGTCTCTCCCTCCAGACTGTACTCTGGGGCAGGAACCAAATCTCGTTCCTCTCTGTGTCAAACTGTCTGACATAGGGAAGATACTAACAGCATTAGCTGAATGAATGAAGGAAGGAAGAAATGCATGCATTCACTGACAGGGCCCATGTCTCTCTAAATGGCTTCCCCAGGTCTCTCCTTTGCCTTCCCCTCCACCCTGCACAATGCCCCTGTTCCTACAGAAACCAGTCAAGCCCCTCAGCAGCCACCACTTGGCTTTGCAGAAATATTTTTGATAGGAAGAATGCAATTCTGCTAAGAACGGCCCAGTAAAGTATTTTCTTCAGCCAAAGAGGAATCTGAATTTAAAAAAAAAAAATCAGGAAATTCCTAAATACCTGGGTAGAAGATCACAGCCCACTCCAATCTCTCTGGTTTCCACTTCGGTCTTGGCCTGGGTTTCTAGTAAATAGTCCAACCTGCTTTGTAGTTCGTTATTCTGGAGACGAGAAAAAAGATATTTTCAGTAAGTCAAATATGTTCCCTCCCAAATATGTATAATACAATTTATATGTATTATCTGACTTTGCCCCATAACATGGGCAACTATCACAATGTATTTACAGAGCATCACTTACACAATAGGTGTTGAAGAAATTGATTGATTGAATCCATACAAATGTCTTTCTATGCATGTACAGACATCTGCATCCAATTTTACACAAATGAAAACAAAATATTGTAATCTATGTTATAATCTGCTTTTTCAGCCACCAATTTGTTGCAGCTATCTTTCTATCTTTATTAGTTTTCTTTTTGTGTCAACAAACTTTTAATTCATTAATAGTATTCCATTGTATGGATACATTATTTATTTAACTAGTCCCTTATTGATGGGCATTTAGATATTTATCACGTTTTTGCCATTATAAATAAGGTGCAGCCCAACTTTTAACACCTCCTCATTAAACTATAAAATGAGCAAGTCTGTTAATTTAACAGTAGGAAATACCTCTATAACTTAATTAGTATTTCATAGGTGTGGAAAATTCAGAATCTCACACATATAAAGTAGAACAAGCTCCTTGGGATTAAAATGCACATTCTGAAAACTTTTTTTCTTTCAGGCCAGAGCCAAACATTACATAAGTTAAAGATTAGATGCTCAGCAATTGGAAATTTGCCTCATGGGGGAAATGAAGGACAAAGAAGCAAGAGATACAGAAATGAAAATAGACAAAGAAGTTGAAGATACTGAAATGAAAATAGATGAAGTGCTGGTGCCTGAAATCTAAAGGGCAAAAACACCAAAAGAAAAAAAAAAGTTCAGAAAGAAGTGAACAGTGGTTATCTCTGCGTATGAGATTTGGGGATGCTTTTTAAAAAGTCCTTCTATATATTTTTCATTAACGCTAGACTAAATGTTCAGGAAGCAGTGATCATATCTATCTTCCTGGTTGTATTCTCAAAGCATGGCATGCAGCAGATGCAAGATAAATATTTGCTGAATAAATAAATTTATAATTGATTTTACAATGAACATTTTATTTGCATAACTAGAAATGAAATCGTTTGCTCTTTTCTTAAGTTGGAGCTGAAGCTGAGGCACTATACTAAGACATTAGATAACACAACGAAGTTTAAAAGTTCTATGGAGACAGAAGCTCATTTGTTTTGAAAGAAAGAATGTGGGTTATTCAGTAGCTCCTGCTCTGAAAGGTCGATACCAAGGAGCAAAGTATCAGTTCTTGTGAAAATCCATGTTCTGTACAGTGTAAAGGTCAATGAATCCCTTCTGATAAATAAGAAATGGTGGAAAGGAAGAGAATGCTCTCCAGATTCCTTAGCAGATGACATGCTATGACAGATCAATAGGCTCTGAATCTATCACCTCATCCCCAGTATGGAAGAATGGTGCTGGCTTATTCCCAGAGAGTCATCGGCATTCATACACACATACACACACACACACACACACACACACACACACACACACGCCCACGCAGAGAGAGAGCGAGAGAGAGAGCGCTTCCCCAACAATGTCTAAACTCTCTAATTTATAAGGAAAGAGAAAGGCAGAAGAGGCCTGCCTTTGCTGGATGCTCCAGTAACCCCATAGCCTTATCCCTTCTTAGTGTAAAGACTTTAATCGTGAGGATTTCACAGCATGCTGGGTCTAATACCTATAGGTAGGGGGCCTAAAAGACAAGGTTAGCAAATATGCCGCAACTGATACACAGTGAATAGTGGACAAGTGACCCCAAATCCTTTGTTCTATTTCATGGGAACTCTGTGTGTGCATGACAGATACCCATAGAAATCGAAATAAAAAAATGTATACCCATGAGTATATAATGCAATCAGTAGAAAAATTATTGTATATCTACTATATATCAGGCAGTGAAATTAGCTGAGGGAAGAGTTAGAAGTTAAAGAAATATGGCATGATTTGCAACCCTTGAGGAGCTTGGTCTTGCGGGGATACAGATAACTCAGCAGCAAATAAGAGAACAATGTGCTAAGTAACATTATAGGGGGACCCAAAGAATATTAAGAGGGAACTCAGAGGGGACATCTGACTCAAAATGGGGACAAGGGTGGAGTTTCTGGAGTTAGGCAAGAGAAAGAGAGTAAGAAAAAGCAAAGGAGATGAGTATTCCAGAACTGTGGAAACACACAGGGTTGACAAAAGGCACCTTATTGCATTACACAGGTGTGCAGAAGTTAGTTACGAAAGGCTACGTATGCCATTACAAGAAGTTAGAAACCAATCTTACAATCGCAAAGTCAGCACCAGAATTTCTTTTAATCACCTGGCTCCCAAGCGAAAGTTGGATTGGAGGAAAATAAGACTAAAGGCAGCAGAAAGGCCACTGCAATTATTCAGCTAAAGAGTGGGGGTTGCATTTGCAGTAGAAAGGAGTATGCACTCAACAAACTGATCCTGCTGCAAGTCACAGCTATACATTCTGAATAACAGATTAAAAACAACTAATGAGGTCTCTAGAGAAGTCAACAAAGACCGGCAAGTTTTGGAGATGAGGTGAAACTTGAAGCACGTGGCAAGTAGTCCTCCATATTCTCTGTGTTTTATTATTTTTCTTTTTGCTGGCAGCTTTGCCCTGAGAGCAGCATAGTCATGGTGGTGGCAGTACAGATATAGTAAAATATTAACAGAAAGATCATCTTTCTGGTGGAAGAAACCAGGAGAAGGATGCCAGGGCTACTAACAGTAGGGGAGAAGGCAAAAGAGAAGAGTCAGAGTAGGGGGAAAACACTAAACTCTTGTATATAGACTCAGCTCAAGTCACTGGTAGACGACTGAACCATGCATGTCTGGAGAAAACTGAAAGAAGTCTGCAGCTAATGTTTAAAGAACTGAACTGAGATCTGCCATCACCATCACAGACAAGCAGGATGTAGCTGGGTCTGGCTAAATTCATTGCCTTTTACAACAAAAACCCAACAAAGCACTCACAATGTCCAGCTTATGATCCAAAATTATGTGACATATAAAGAGTCAGGAAAATATTACCCATTCCTAAGGGAAAAGAGAATCAACAGACACCAATCCTGATATAACTCCGATGTTGGAATTTTCAAAGACTTTAATGCAGCCATCATAACAATGATCAGCGAGACAAAGAAAAATATGCTAACGATTAATGAAGTAGTAAAAAAAATCAATAGAAAATATAAAAAAAAGAACTAAATGAAAATTTTAGAACAGGAAAGTATAATACCTGAATTTTTTTTTAAGTCACCAGATTGACTTAAGACTGAAGATGATAAAGGAAAAAGTCAGTAAACTTCAAGATACATTAATAGAAATTACCCAATTGAAAGTAGATAAATAAAAGACTGAAAACAATAAATGGAGGACTGTGGAACTGTGAAGCAATTTGAAAAGCCTAACGTATGGATTTTTTAATCAAAGAAAAAGAGAGGAAAATTAAAGCAGAAAAATCACTGTACAACATAATAGCTGAAAACTCCCCACATTCAGTGAAAGACAGAAATTTACAAATTCAAGAAGCTCAGTAAACCCCCAAACAGGATAAATTCAAAGAGAAACACATCACAGTCAAACTTCTGAAAACCACAAATGAAGAAAAATCTTGAAAGCAACCTGTTACATACAGGGGCATCATCATTTGAATTACTACAGATATCTCATTAAAAACCATGGAAACCGGAAACAATGAGTACCAAGAGAAATAAACTGGCAACTTAGAGCTCTATATCTCTCAATAATGAAGGCAAAATAAAGACCTGCCTTTCAGAGAAGAAAAACTCAGAGAATGTTTTACCACCTGGCCTGCACTACACAAAATTCTAAATAAAAGGTCTTCAGGCTGAAGAGAGATGACGTCAGAGAGAAAAATCAGACCTTCAGAAATAGAGTATATATGAAAGAATCTAGTTTCTCTTAATTTCTTTAAAGTGCATATGATCGTTAAAGCAAAAATAATAATGTATCATGGTTTTATAATGTATGTAGATACAATACATATAAAAATTATAGCCACAGGCACAGCAGTAAATGAACCTATATCATTGCAAGATTTCTACATTTTACAAGAAATGGTACAATATTATCTCTAGGTGGACAGTGAACAGCTAATGATGTATACTGCAATACCCAGAGTAACCACCAACATATTAGAGAAAAGAGATATAGCAAAAATGCCAATGGATAAATTAAAATGTTATTTTTAAAAAACTGAAATAATCCAAAAGGCAAAAAGGAAGAACAAAACAAACAAGCAAGCAAAATAAGCAAAACAAACCAGAAGCAACAAACAGAAAACAAATAATGAAATGTAGATCTAAATCCAATCATATCAATATAATTAAATATTAGTAAACTACATACTCCAATTAAACGGCAAAGACTATAAAATGTATTAAAAAGCAAGTCCCAACTATTGTGTATAAGAGATGTACTTTAAATACAGAGATACAAATCAGTTGAAAATAAATGACTGGAATAATATATATCATGTAAACAGTAAATATAACAGGGTAAAAACTTGATATCAGTTAAAATAGATATCAAGACAAAGAGTATTAACAAAGGTAGGGACCAACATTTCATATTGTAAAGATCAATTCATCATCAAGACATAACAAAAATGTATATCTACCTAGTAACAGAGTTTCAAAATACATAAAGTAAAAACTAACAAAGAAAGAAAGAGAGTGTAAAAAACCATGGTAAGGGATTATAACACCTTTCTCTCGGCAATTATCCAAAATCCAAGAAAAATGTCAGTTATCTAAACAATATTATCAACCACCTAAACCCGATTGATATTTGTAGAACATACACAACAGCAAAATATTTTTTTTTCACAAAAATTTAATTGAAAATATATGCTGGGCCATAAAATAAGTCCCAATAAATTAAAAGTTAAAACCATACAAGCTGTGTTCTCTGACTATAACAGTATTCAATTAGAAATAAAAATAAGATATCAACAAAAATTTCAACTATTTGGAAATCAAATAACCTGCTTCTAAATAATCCATAAATCAAAGAAAAATCTCAAGGGAAATTAGGAAATACTTCGAACTGAATGATAATAAAATTACAGTATATCAAAGCTCATGGGATGCAGGTGAAGCAGAGATTAGAAGAACATTTATAGCTTTAAAGGTTTATATTAAAAAAGAAGAAAGGTCTAAAATCAATGACCTAAGTTCTACCTCAAGAAGCTAGAAAAAGAAAAGCAAAGTAATCCCAAAATAATTAGAAGGAAGTAAGTAATGAACATCAGGGCAAAAGTCAATAAAATAGAAAGCAGACACGCAATGGAGAAAATCACCAAAGCCAAAAGCTATTTTAATTATTTTTAAAAATCAACAAAAATTGATAACCCACTATTTGGTCAAAGAAGAGAAAGAGAAAGAGAGACAGAGACATAGAGTGCGTAAGATAGGGAGATCAAGAGGGTACAAATAATCAATATCAGAAATTAAAGAGACATTTAAAGTAAAGAACTGAGCATCTGTGTAGAAAAAAAAAGGAGTATTAATACCTTTACTTCACACAAAACCCAAAGATCAACTTAAAATGGATCATCTAAATAAAAAAGTAAAAACTATAAAATTCTTAGGGGAAACCACAGGAGAAAATATTTGTGACCTTGTAGTAGGAGAATATTTCTTAGGACAGAAAACACACAAATCATAACAGAAATAAATGGTTAATTTAAAACCAAAAATAAAAAATCTCTTCAACAGGGCCTGGCATGGTGCCTCATGCCTATAATCCCAGCACTTTGGGAGCCCGAGGTGGGCAGATCACTTGAGCTCAGGAATTTGAGACCAGCCCAGGCAACGTGGTGAAACCCATCTCTATTATAAGTACAAAAATTAGCCAAGCGTCGTGGTGGCATGCACTTGTAGTCTCAGCTACTCAGGAGGCTGAGAGGTAGGAGGATAGCTTAAGCCCAGGAGGTCGAGGCTGCATTGAGCCAAGACTGCACCACTGTACTCCAGCTTGGGTGACTGCACAAGACCCCATTGCAAAAAATATGTATATATGTATCTTCAGCTGTCATTAAGAAAACAAAAAAAGCAAGTCACGGGATGGGAAAAAATGTTCATAGTACATATATCTGACAAAGGACTCGAATCCAGAATATATAAAGAACTCTTCCAACTCAATAGTAAAAAAACTAAAAGCTCAATAAAATAATGAACTAAAGATTGGAACAAACACTTCGAAAGATGAAACTTACAAATGGCAAAAAGCATACGAAAAGATTCTCAAAAAGAAGAAAAGAGGCTCAGCATCACCAGTTGACAAGGAACTGCACATTAAAACCACAATGAGACAGCACTCTATATCCCCTAGCACGGCTCAGTTTATTTTCTTTTGTTTTTATTTTTATTTTGGGGGCTTTCAAAGCCAGAAAACCTGCTAGACAAATTCTAAAAAAGCTACAAAACTGAATGGCTACATTTAAAAGGTTGGCAATACTAGGTCTGGGTTAGGATATGGAGACACTGGTACACTCAAACTGTAGGAAATTAAACTACTACAACCCGTTTGAAAAACTGACGGTCTCTCAGAAAGTTAAACTTATGCCTCCTCTTACAACCCAGCTATTCCACTACCAGGAATTTACCCAAGAGGAATTGAAACTATGTTCACATAATGAGTTGTACTGTAATGCTCACTTCTGCTTTAGTCACAATAGCCCTGAGCTAGAAACAACTCAAAAGTATTTTGTCAGGTGAATGAATAAACTGTGATATATTCATACAACGGAATACCACTCTGCAACAAAAGGGAATGCATACAACTTAGATGCGTCTCAAATCATTATTCTGAGTGAAAGAAGCTCGACACTGAAGAGTGCATGCTATAGGATTCCATTTCTAGAAATGGAAATCATACAGTGGATTCCCACTAAGTGGGAATCTATAGTGACCAAAAGTGATAAAAAGTGACTCGCCACCTCCAAAAAAAAAAAAAAAAAAAAAAAAAGATCAGGAATTGCCTAGGGATGAATGGAAAGCTGGGTTGCAAAGTGAAAGAGAGAATCTTTGGTGGGGTGATAGAAATGCTCTATATCTTGATGGCAGTGGTTATTTCACGGGTATACACACTGTCAAAACTCAGTGCATTATACGCTTAAACAGAAACAATTATTTATGTAAGTTAATAAATAACGGAAACTTATTTATGTAAGTTAATAAATAACTAAGTTGACAAGGTAAAAATAAAAGATGATGAAAGCCTGAACATGGGCAATAAGAGGAGAGTTAGAGAGTGTGGGGCAGATTTAAGAAATACTTTTAAAAATTAAATTAACGGACTTGATACAATAAAACAAGACTATCTGCTTCTTAGTCTTGCAGAATATGACTACAGTGGAACGACAAAGAATAGCCTCAGACTGTTGCCTGGACTGTGCTACAGAAAAGATTGCTTCTGGGACTGAGAAGCAAATTGCATGGTTTTCCTGCTTTCAAACACTACCCCCTTGTGTTTGTATGTGTAACGAATACCAGCCCGATGGCTTGGGAGGCGCATGTGCCCTCCGCGAAGGGAGAAAATGTGTAGCACTTCTGAACATTTTTTGGAAATTATGTTACGAATGTTTGGCAGTCACCTCCCCCACCATTTCCCTCAGGCCCAGGGGTGTGGGCAGCTGGGGGGCTGTAGCACATACACAGAATGTGTGTTCCATAAGATGCATGTGGGGAGCCCGGTGCCTGGTGCTGCCACTCCAACATTACACACAAAAATTAATAATAGTTCCAAGAATGCACAACAGACACACTGAGAGGCTCAGGTGTTACACAGCACACATTAAATGCAGGATGGACAAAACCAAGACATTTGACTCCTTTCCTCTGACTTTTGAATTGAGCTGTAAGTGTAGGATTTCCAACAGAGAAAAGTGTAATGAAATCTGTTCAGAGTTTCAAAAAGCTTATGAAGATAAATGCTTGCAATGTTATTTTAAGAACATTTTCTCTATTGGAAATGGAGAATATTTCTTCTTCTCTAGAAGTTGAGCTAATAAAAAAATTGTTTGGAAAAAAAGAGAAAGAAAAAAGAATGGGCATATTTTTGTTATCAGGAAGATTTTCTTTTTCACCTTTAGTTTAGAATCAGAGGGCGCATGTGCAGGTTGGTGACAAAGGTATATTGCGGGATGCTGAGGTTTGGGGTATGACCGAGCCCATCACCCAGGTAATAAGCATAGCACCTGGTAAGTAGTTTTTCAGACCGTTTCCCCCTCCCTCTCTCCCGCTTCTAGTAATCCCCAGTGTTTATTGTTCCCATGTTTATGTCTACCAAACACCGCATGTTCTCACTTATCAGCGGGATCAAGAAGATTTTAAATTGGTTGATGAAAATGTAGTCTGACAGGGCCAGGCTAGAGCAAGCTTTTAGGAGCCTGCTGTGTCATTTGGGTTTGGGGCAGAGGGAGGAGGGAGTTCCAAATCTAATGAGTTTAAACACAGGTAAGCACAAATGATGAATCCAGGGACTAAAATGATCCATATTCTCTGTTTTAAAAGAAAAGAAGAAAGGTTCTAGAGTGTCAGCCGTGACCTAGGAAAGGGCCTGTCCTTTTCTCTGAGACCAAGATGAGGTAGAGGGTCCTCCCTTCACTGTTTGTCCAGGAGCCTAATGTGATTTCAACATTTCAACAAAGTTTTCAAACATTAAAAATGGTAATAATCTCAGAGTTGATCTTAGCCTTTTCCCTTTTTTAAAGATGAAGTACCTGAGCCCAGACTGTTGGTGGCATGATTTGCCCAAGGTCATGCACAGATAATGGCAGAATGTGAGTCAGAACCAAAGTCTCCAAAAGGCTGAGTAATTAAGAAAGAATTAACATTTGTACTGTGCCAAGCACAATTCTAAGTGTTTTGTATATATTATTTAATCATAAAAAATTTCTTTCAAGTGAGAGTGATTATCCCCATTTCACAAACGCTGAAACTGATGCTCAGAGGGGTAGAATTACCCGCCCAGAGTCACTCTGCTTGTAAGCAGAGGTGTCAGGGTAAAAACACAAAGCCCTTAGATATAACTGCAGAGTTATGTAATACTAATGGTGCACTAGTAAATTTTTGAAAATAAAATCCCTAGGTTATAAAGCTCTGATTGTGACATATGTCAATTTCTGTGATGTAAAGACCTCCTCCATAGCTAATTTCAAGTGACCAACATGACATCCCCGAATGGAGACCTGAGAAGCGATGCATGCCTTCCACTTTCATTAACCGGTATGAAGCAGCTCCAGCACAGCGCTGGATATGCCGTGCAGTCCTGAACCCGTAGCTCAAGAAGGAGAACAGCTAAAATATTCTTGGGGAACAGCTAGGAACTGGACTGAGGACATGTGTAAGAACTAAGGCTCTTCAGTCTGAAACTAAGGGTTGCTTCTTTAAAACCAACAGCATTGTGGCTAAGAGAAGCACAGGCATGATCAATAAATCCCCAAATACTGCCGGGGCATGGAGCCAGAACAAATAATAGGAGCAATGACATCATACAAGACCATCAGCTTATGACACTCAAACTCTAAGACTTGATATGAATCCCAAACACCTATGAATTCAACAAATACTGGGGCCAACTGCTAAAAGAAGCTGCAATATTGCCAGCCTGTAAGACTCACGTCCAGCCTCACCTTCCCGGGATGCACCTTTCAGGTTGCTGCAGACAAAGGACTTCTGGGCCCTACAGCCTGCTAGTAGGACCTGGCCTGTCCAAGCCCTGCTCTTCTTCACCTAAAGGTGAAATTCTCTTTTTTAAATTATCACACAGCTGAGTTTGATGCCAGTCTCCAACTTTGAGGATGAGCAAAAGAGAAAGAGTGATTCATTATGGGACATAGCTATCAATCTAAAATATTTATCAATGATAATGAAAGAGTCCCTGGGACCCAGGCAATTAAAGAAACAGTAACACATACAGCATTTGCCATGAGCCAGGTACTTTTCTAATCACTTAAGTATTAACACATTTAATCGTCATAACAACTCTATGGAGAGGAAGCCATTTCACAGAGAGTTCCTATTTATCAATAAGCCAACTGAGGCATAGGACAGTTAATTAACTTGCTCAATATCACATCACTACTAAGTGGCAGAGCTGAGATTTGTACTCAGGTAGTATGAGTATGGAGTCTGCAATTGTGCCCTTAACAAACGTAGCTACTTATTAATAAGAAGGGGAGTTACCAGATTTATCTACCAAAACTTCTGTGGTTTCTTTTAGGAGGTATTAATTATATATCTATTTAAAAGTTTTCTGTGTTATGTTAGAAAGAATAACAAAAGAACATGTAAGTTAGGTCACCCCAGGACTTCAGGGCCTGGAGAAGGACTGCTCAGCATCCGTACCGTAGAGCAATCAGGTGGAGAGTTGAGCAGCAACGTGTCAGCATTAGCGATCATTCACAATTAGCAAGGAACAGCATCAGCAGAGTGTGTGTAAATTATCAACTAGTCTGAGAGTCAAAGAGGAAAACCAAGTATTTGAATGTCACCTCTGATCTCCTAGGAGAGGAGATCTCTACATGGCCCAGCTATGTATGATGAAATATTGATAAAGAATACATGTATTTTTAATAGTGCTAAAGACAGTGATAAGGAGTCCTGAGTTTGAGTCACGTTGGAAGAAGCCACTGAGAGTCCTGTGACCCAACCAAGAACCTATGTAACCCACGTCCTCTAATCTTAGCAATTTGGAGAAGGCATCCTTTCTCTTTTGGATCTCAAAGATGATGGCACCTGTCTGGAAGGTGTCAAAATGATGTTACCCTCAGAAAATATTGAAAGAAGTAAAACAATGGCCTCAGGAAACTTTTAAAGAAAAAAAAAAAAAAAAAAAAAACAAGAA